>NW_026615269.1:0-5791 GCF_030052815.1 Hevea brasiliensis
CCAAAAAGAATAGTGGAAAAACCACCACCCAACATCCCAAGAAACAACCTCAAATCAATCCTATCACCAACATGTCCAGCAAAATACATACCAATCGAATAGGCTGATAGAAACGCAAGATCAATCTCCCCAAGTCGGTGAGTTTCCTCCGAGCCATTGAATGGAGGCCAACCAGTATCCATGGAGCTAAAATTGGATTGAATTATCGAAGAATTTAATTGAACATTGGGTCCAAGAACGCTCTTGACGATACTGGGCGGCTTTCGAGAGGCATGTAAGGAAGCGTATGCGAGAAAGGCGAGAAAGGCGATGATTAGAACCAAGATTTGGTAGAAAATCAGGGTTCTGTGTGAGGGTTTAAGGAATGGGAAAAGGGTAAGAGCTGAGGGTACAGTTAAGGTTTTGGATGGCATCAGTTGTTAATCCCGTTCAAGTCCATAAAAATTGAAGTGCTATTGAAAAAAATAAAAAATAAAAAGCTTGTGATTTTTATAGAAAGTGAATGCAGAGAAGGAATGAAGAGGATTTGTGTTAGGGCTCAGGGTTACGATATGAGATTTTGATTAAAAAAAAAAAATGATTGTCACAGAAAATGAAAACCTAGAAATCTCGTTCTTCAAAGGAACAAGAAGGCTGAGTTCGGGACAATGGGGTGTCTGAAACTGGCTGTTTGGATCCGATCAGATCCCACGCATTTCAAGTTCCAGGACTTGGAGGTTTTATATTTGGAATAAATCTCACTTTGCTAGCCCATTTTAAAGTTGTGTTTTAATTTAGTACAAAAATTTTGATTTATGTCTAATTTAAAAATTAAAAATCGGTGATGTCTGAGTTATTTTTTTTATTATTTTTAATATTTTAATATTAATTATTTTTATTTTTTTTTAAACATAGTTAATTATTTTTTAATGTTAATTCAATAATTATAATAAGTTAATTTTTTTTATATTTTACTTTTTCTAACATTAATTAATAATATGAAAATATAAAAATAATATTTTATATTTTTAATTTTATTTGATTCTAATTTTCATATATTAATTAAAAAAATAAAATATAAAGTAATTTTTTAATTTAAATAGTTAAAGTTTATTTTAATAAAAAATATATTTTTTTTAATATTTTTCAATTTAATTGAGTATAATTATTATAATTTTACTTTTAATCAATTATATGAAAATATAAAAATAATTTTTTTATATTTTATTTTTATTAATAATATTAAATAATAAAATAATATTTTTATATTTTAATTTAATTAATTACAAAATATAAAAATAACATTTTAATATTAAAAAATAAAAATAAAATAATTAAATATTTAATAAATGACGCATGTAAAACAATTTAGAAGAATTGAGTTAAATCAAAAATAAATCCAAAATTTTAAATTAAATTAGACTTCCTAAAAAAAATATAGTGAGCAAATTAAGCTTTATTCATTTTATATTTTCAATGATGCCCTTGAAACTATTTTTATAATAGTTTATAATTTTAACTAATATTTTTCTAGCATAATTTATAAATATAAATTAATTTTTCAGGATATTAAAATATTAATATATAACCTCTCCGTTTTATATTATTATTATTGATTTCATTATAAAATTCAATATATGAAGATTAATGAGGAAAATTTAAAGCAAATAAATGATTATAAATTTTAATATGGGAAAATTAATTACTTGTTTTATAATAACTTAGTTGGAGTGTCATATTTCTCGATTAATAAGTGTGTATGTATCCGAGCTGTCTTAAATTTTAGATATTGAGAAAAAGAAAATAAAATTTCATTAATTATAAAATTCTTATTTTTTTTTTCTTTTTTTTCTAATTTAATATATTTCTTTTGAACTTCCATGCATATTATATTTTGAAAATATATTTATAAATTAAAATTTTTCTGTTTCTTTATAAATAATATCATATTTAAATAGTATTTATCTTAATTTATAAATCAATTTTGTAAGTTTTGAAAATAAGTTAACATATTTATTCTCCTTATTGTTATTTCTAAAATTATGAATTACATGGTAGGTAGGGTGTACGGATGATTTGTGAGGAGAAAGAGAGGGGGCGGAAGGGAGATTTTTTTTTTTTTAATATATATAATAATTTAATTATAATCATCGTAGGTGAGACTCATCAATAATTATAATGAAATTATTATATATATATATATATGTTTAATTATGTAATTTTTTTAGAAGACAGCTCTTAAGGAATAAGGACTTTGATATATTTATGAGGGATAAAAATTATGTGGTATTTATAAATAAGAAAAATTGATTCAATTATTAAAATTAAATTTAAAAAAAAATTGAAAACAAACCGATTAAAAGAAAAAAAAAATAGATCATTTAATTTTATTTTCTATTCAAATCAAAATCTACTTGCTTCTAATGACGGTAATTTGATAACAATTATTTTTTTTTAGTAAAAATAACGTTAAATGTCTAAGTAATCAAAACTTTTATATTAATTATAAATTTTAGTAAAATAATTTAATTTTATTAATTTAATTATAAATTTTTATATTATTTTTTATTTTAATAATAGATTTACTTAAAAATAATTAAATTCATAAATTGACAAATTATCTAAATCTTTTCATTTTTTATATCATCACGTTTAGCTAATTTTATTATTTTGTTCAATAATTTTAATTTTTTCAATAATTTTAATATTGATAAAAAAAATAATAATTAAATATTATATGTAATATTATTTTAATTTTATTTTTTTATATCCCTTTTTAATATACTTTTAATTCATATCAAATAAAAAAAATTTAAAATGTATAAACATAAAATATTAATAAATAATATAACTAAAATAAATTTAATTATAATAATTTTTTAATTTAGTAAAATAATATTTTTATTCGAGAATAATTGTCAAAATAATTAAAAAAATAAAATAATTGATAAATATTTAAATCATCTAATTGAGCTCATTGTTAAAATTGATACTAATATAAAAATTTAAAATTAAATTAATAAAATTAAAAAATTTTACTAAAATAAAAAACTCATAAATATTGAAAATTTTTTAATTATTTAACCCAAAAATAACTTTATTAATAACTGCAAGTAGCAGTATAAAAATTAAAAAGTTTGGATATTCATTCCAAACACTATGACTGGCATTCATACAAAATCAGATTCTTCGTTTGCATATGGAAAAGTCAAAATTTAATTTATTAAAATCTCTTCTTTTTTATTTTAATCTTAACAAGAAGGTCGTCCTTTTTTTTTGTAAAAAAAATATTTTTCTTATGAGAAAGTTAACAAAATAACAAATTTTGGAATTTATATTATTTAAATTTTACATTGAGAGAGAGAGAGAGAGAGAGAGATTATGAGAAGACTAGCAATATAGGCCCTTCCATTATTTTCCAGATCCAAACAGAAGGTAAGCCAAGTTATTGGCCTATCAATAAATGAGGTGTAATCAGGAAATAAAGACGACAAAAAAGCCATAGTTAAAGATATATTTTTCTGGTTCATCTCTACTTTGTGTTTTTTGAAATAGGTTCATCCGTGCTTGAATCTCACATGGAGCTTCAATTCCCTTCTTTTTTGATCCTCTTCTTTGCCTTTCTTCTCTTCCTGTACACGGTACTCAAATTACTAAGCGCTTTCTCATCAGCAAAGCTACCGCCTGGGCCGAGGAAACTTCCCATCATCGGAAACCTGCACCAGCTCAAGGGGGCGCCCCATCGCTCCCTAAAAGAACTGGCTGAGAAACATGGACCCATAATTCACCTGCTGCTTGGCGAGCTTAGGACCACCGTAATTTCCTCAGCGGAATGTGCTAAAGAAGTCTTGACAACCCATGATGTAATCTTTGCTCAAAGACCCAAAACTCTAGCTTCCCAGATCCTGTCTTATAATTTCTTGGACATTGGTTTTGCACCATATGGCACCTATTGGAGACAGCTGAGGAGAATCTGCAAGTTGGAGCTTTTAAGTCAAAGTCGAGTTGACTCATTCCGATCCATCAGGGAAGAGGAGGTGACTAATCTCGTCAAGGAAATATCTTCATGTCGAGGATCGCCAATCGATCTTAGCAAGAAACTGTTTTCAATGACTTCTTGGATAGCCATGAGTGCAGCCTTTGGGAAACACTGTAAACACAAAGAAGAATACATATCCGCTGCCTACAGGATTATAAAGCACAACACAGGTTTTACCCTTGTCAATCTATTCCCTTCTTTTAAAGTTCTTGAATGGATTTCAGGGGCCAGGCCCAAGCTTGAGAAATTGCATAGAGAGAAAGATAAGATAGTTCAGAAAATCCTTGATGAGCACAAAGATAGGAGGGAGAAAAGGATGAAAGATGGTGAACAAGTAGCAGAGGATGATGAGGAAGACCAAATTGATCTTCTTTTGAAGCTCCGAGAGCAAGGGGACCTTGAATTTCCATTGACTGATGACGCCATCAAAGCTATTCTCTGGGTCAGTACTTTCCTCATCAGTGGGAAAAGCATATATTTAAGATATTAATTTAATACCATAATGTAGTATAATTATAGAGCTTTATAAGCATGTAGAAATAAATTGTTATATGTTTATTTATTTAATGCTCATATTCTACATATTTGTTAGTTTCTTGTAAAACACACTGGGAAATTTTTAAGGGGAAATAGGTTGTCATTATATCAGGAATCAGGATTTAAATTTGACTGTTGGATTAATGCCCCACGGCAATATTATTTTATCAAGTTTTTGTCTAATCTTGTAATTCTGCTACAGGACTTGGTCACTGCTGGGGCTGAGACATCATCCTCAACTATGGAGTGGGCAATGACTGAAATGCTGAGATTTCCAGAGTCAATGAAAGAGGCACAAGTTGAGGTACGTCGGGTTTATGGTGAAAAAGGAAGGGTAGACGAATCAAATCTTCATGAATTGCAATACTTAAAAGCAGTAGTGAAAGAAACCCTGAGGCTGCATCCTCCATCTCCTCTGTTAATGCCAAGGCAGTCAAGTGAGGCTTGCCAGATTAGTGGCTATGACATACCTGCCAATACTAGAGTCATAATTAATGCATTTGCAATCGGAAGAGATCCAAAGTTCTGGCCTGAACCTGAGAAATTTTCCCCAGAGAGATTCCTTAACAACTCCATAGATTACAAGGGAATGGATTTTGAGTATATCCCATTTGGCGCTGGAAGGAGAATGTGTCCTGGAATATATTTTGCTCAAGCTAATATTGAGTTGTTACTCGCACAATTGCTGTTCCATTTTGATTGGAAACTACCTGAAGGAATGAGGAAAGAAGATATAGACATGGGTGAATCTTTTGGTTTAGCTGTTTGCAGAAAAGTAGGTCTGGCTGTAATTCCCATTCCTTGGGCCGACAATTGACGCCAGGGTGAAAAAAGTCTTAGCATTCTCCTGACCTGCTCTGCTCTGCTCTGTTCTGCAGGATGTGAATAGATAAGAAATATAGTGTGGAGTCGTCTACGATGAAATATGCTTTTGGCTATGGCTATGTAGATAAGTCTGATATGTTTTAATTAATATGTTACTAACCAATACTTATAAACCTTTTAGTATTTGGCTATGGTTGTTCTTTTTTTTTTTTTTTTTTTTGTTTGTGCGTTCGTCCTCCTTTTCGGTTTACCGCCTTTTATGGGCTTTGTTTCTTCCCCTCTATTCTTTTAGGTTATGAGCTTGTCTATATATGGATCCTTGTATTGGGCTAAGCTTGTATGATTGGGCTAAACTTTGCATAAGTCAGAGTAGGCTTTGCTTAAGCAGATGCGTGGGCAATGGCAAATCTT
>NW_026615270.1:0-5417 GCF_030052815.1 Hevea brasiliensis
GATTAAAATTGGGAACTTGATTTGAACACTTAAGATCGGAATCATTATTAAACGGATTGGAACCTTAACTTTATCAGACGATTATCCCCAAACTTTTAAAAGGGAGATCGGCAATAAGACTGGTGGCATGAAGGCCTAATGTTGGTTCAATTCCATTTGACAAGAGAGATCGGAAATGTAATTGACTGGTCAGGAGACTTAACAATTGATTTGAGAGATCGGTGAGGCTTTAAATGATATGGGGACTTAGTATTGATTCGATTCCTTTTGAGGAGAGATCGGAAATGTGATTGGCTGGCAAAGGGAGACTCAGTGCAGGGGATCAGTTTCAAAATTTATTGATTTCGGGGATCGGCCAAAATATGGTATCGACAGCTGCCCCTCTTTACATAATTCCTACTGGAAAAAAAAAATTTCCGTGTAGGGATTATGTAAAGATTCAGACCCATATTTTGGACGATTAAAATTTGAAATTCGAAATTTAAGTCAGGAAACTAAAACCTACTTGGGTCGGCAACCCTGAGGTTGGTAACAAGAATTTAAAATGCTAGAAAATTAAAATCAACTTGGATCAAGGAACCAGAGGTTGATTAACAGGAAATGTAAATGCAGGAAAATTAAAATCAACTTAGATCAAGGAACCAGAGGTTGATTAACAGGAAATTTAAATGCAGGAAAATTAAAATCAACTTAGATTAAAGAACTAGAGGTTGATTAACAGAAAATTTAAAATACAGGAAGATTAAAATCAACTTAGATCAAGGAACCCAAGGTTGATTAACAGGAAATTTAAAATGCAGGAAAATTAGAATCAACTTAGATCAAGGAACCAGAGGTTGATTAACAGGAAATTTAAAATGCAGGAAAATTAAAATCAACTTAGATCAAGGAACCAGAGGTTGATTAACAGGAAATTTAAATGCAGGAAAATTAAAATCAACTTAGATCAAGGAACCCAAGGTTGATTAACAGGAAATTTAAAATGCAGGAAAATTAAAATCAACTTAGATCAAGGAACCAGAGGTTGATTAACAGGAAATTTAAATGCAGGAAAATTAAAAATCAACTTAGATCAAGGAATCAGAGGTTGATTAACAGAAATTTAAAATGCAAAAAAATTAAAATCAACTTAGATCAAGGAACCAGAGGTTGATTAACAGGAAATTTAAAATGCAGGAAAATTAGAATCAACTTAGATCAAGGAACCAGAGGTTGATTAACAGGAAATTTAAAATGCAGGAAAATTAAAATCAACTTAGATCAAGGAACCAGAGGTTGATTAACAAGAAATTTAAATGCTAAAAATTAAAAGAAACTTACAAAGCAAGTCTAACTCGACACGAGAAGTTCCTCCATGATGAAGTGTACTTAACAGGATCGCGAAGATAGACGATTAATTGAGGACGAGTTGCAAGACTTAACCCATCATTCTTGGTTACTTACTTACTTCTTGACTTTGACTTCTTATTTTGTGAAAAGTGCCCTTGCAGGTTTTCACTTTCCCTCTACCCATCTGACTAGAAGCGCCCTTCCGGGTTTTCACCTCTAGTTTTTTTTTTTTTTGTTTTTTTTGGGGCCATTCCCTGCAAATCTCATAGCAAAGTACATGAGGTTATTAGTATTCAAATCCTAATCTTATGACAAAACTTTAATAGATTAATAGCGCAGAGAAAACAGGATTAGAGTGTGAGTATATGAGAAAGATAAAGCAAAAAGACAAATTAAAATGTGAAGAAGATAGATTGAAGTGAAAGGATGACTTTATTATGGCTTTAGGAAACAAAGGTACAGTTTCAAAGAAAAAGGGTACAAGGATAGATCTCACATATTCCTTGTAGTTAGCTTTGAAGTCTCTTAACTGCCATTATTTCAAGTACTCTGTTAACGAAGATTCATGCCGTGACGGTTTATTTTTCCTTCCCTGGTCCCATATCTTCTCCCTTATTTCTCCATTTTCTGGTTCTAAAGGCGCCCTTTCGGGTTTTCACCCTTAGATTTTTTTTTTTTTAGGCTTGCTCTTTTAGGATGCCCTTTCGGGTTTTCATCCCTCACTCATTTTACAGAAAGCGCCCTTCCGGGGTTTTCGCCTTCTTTCACACATTTTGCTAGGAGCGCCCTTTCGGGTTTTCACCCCAACTCTCATTTTTTCTTTTTTTTTTCTTTTTTTTAGGCATAGTATCTTTTGACGGTGTCGGCATTCACAGGTCTTGGAAATTCTTCACCATCCATGTG
The DNA here is from genome assembly GCF_030052815.1 of Hevea brasiliensis. NCBI lineage: Eukaryota > Viridiplantae > Streptophyta > Magnoliopsida > Malpighiales > Euphorbiaceae > Hevea > Hevea brasiliensis. The sequence goes on from NW_026615270.1 coordinate 2,233, forward strand.
GGTCAAGATCAAGGCCCCACCAGAAAATGCTTTTTTAACCACATAGGGTCCCTCATAGGTTGGTGACCATTTACCCCGGGGATCGTTTTGATTCGGAAGCACCTTTTTTAGGACTAAGTCCCCTGGTTGAAATTAACGTGGGCGAACACCTTTGTTAAATGCCCTGGCCATTCTTCTTTGGTATAACTGCCCATGACATGCCGCCACTAGCCTTTTCTCATCTAGCAAATTTAATTGGTCCAACCTTGACTGGATCCATTCCGACTCATCAATCCCTAATTCTTTCAGAATTCTTAGAGAAGGAATTTCTACCTTGATAGGTAGTACAGCTTCCATCCCGTAAACCAGTGAGTATGGGGTTGCCTTAGTTGATGTCCTTACAGAAGTCCGGTATGCGTGAAGGGCGTAGGGAAGCATATCATGCCAATCCTTATAAGTGACTGTCATTTTCCGGATTATTCTCTTGAGATTTTTGTTTGCAGCTTCCACTGCTCCATTCATCTGGGGACGGTATGGTGAGGAATTGAGATGTCGGATTTTGTATTGATCACATAATCTTTGGATCTTCGGACCATTCAAATTCTTGGCGTTGTCAGTGACGATCTCACTGGGGAGGCTGTGTCGGCAGATGATATTATTTCTGAGGAATTTTAGGAACGTGTTCTGCGTAATGTGAGCATATGATGTCGCTTCGACCCATTTAGAGAAATAATCGATAGCCACCAGGATAAATCTATGCCCATTGGATGCCTTAGGGTTGATGGGACCAATCACATCGATGCCCCACATTGCGAAAGGCCATGGTGAGACGAGGTTGAACAATTGGTGAGGCGGAACATTTATCGGATCCGCGTAGATTTGACACTTATGGCACTTTCGGAAATACTCGACGCAATCCTTTTCCATGGTAGTCCAAAAATATCCCCGTCTCATGATTTGCTTAGCCATCATATGCCCATTGGCATGGGTTGCACAGTTTCCCTCATGAGTCTCGAAAAGGATCCTCTTTGCTTCTTTTGCATCCACACATCTCAACAATTCGCCGTTGGAGCTCCTTTTGTATAGAATTTCTCCACTGGGGAAGTATCCCAATGCTAATCTCCGAATCATCCTCTTTTCATTTTTGCTCACCCCTGAGGGGAATTCTCTGGTTCTGATGTAAAGCAAGATGTCATGATACCAAGGTTTACCGTCAGGTTCTTCCTCTGTCATGAAACAGTATGCCGGCTCACTCCTTGCTTTAATCTTTAATACCTGAGTCATCTGTCCTTCTTCTATTTGAGCCATAACAGCCAGGGTGGCTAAGGCATCTGCAAATTGATTCTTGTCTCAACTAAGGTGAGTGAAAGAGATTTCTTCGAATTTCTTAATCAGCTCCAGTAAGTACTTCTGATATGGGATTAACTTCGGATCCTTAGTTTGCCATTCTCCCTTGACTTGATAAATGATCAGGGCTGAGTCTCCATATACCTCCAACTTCTTGACTTTCATTTCGATGGCAGCCTGTAGACCCATCACACAAGCTTCATATTCTGTGACATTGTTGGTGCAGTCAAATTTTAACTTGATAGCTATTGGAAAGTGTTTTCCATCCGGGGATACCAATACAGCTCCGATTCCACTACCGGACAAATTGACAGCTCCGTCGAAATACATTTCCCATACATCAGCTGGCTCTTTTTCTCCGCCGTTTACTTCGTTAATATGCTCATTAGGGAATTCGAAATCCAGAGCTTCATAATCCTGGATAGGGTTTTCTGCTAGGAGATCAGCGATCACGCTACCTTTCACTACTTTCCGGGTCATATAGACAATGTCATATTGGGAGAGTATGACCTGCCATTTAGCTATCCTTCCTGGCACGAATGGGCTTTCGAATACATACTTAATAGGATCCATCCTGGAGATGAGCCATGTCTTATGATTCAACATGTAGTGTTTGAGGCGATTTGCTATCCAGGCTAATGCGCAGCAAGTTTTCTCTAGGAAAGAGTACCTTAACTCACAATCATTGAATTTCTTGCTCAGGTAATAAATAGCCCTCTCCTTTCGGCCGATATCATCCTATTGCCCTAGAACTCATCCCATTGAGCTTTGTTGGACTGCCATATACAGAATCAGTGGCCTTCCTGCCACCGGAGGAACCAATATCGGTGGGTTTGACAAGTACTGTTTGATTTTCTCGAAAGCCTCTTGACAAACTGAATCCCATTGAGTGGTGTTGTCCTTTCGCAGTAGTCTAAAAATAGGCTCAGCTTTAACTGTGAGATTGGAAATAAATCTTGATATGTAGTTCAACTTCCCCAGGAAACTGCGCACCTCCCTTTCTGTTTTTGGGGATGGCATCTCTTGAATGGCTCGGACTTTGTCTGGATCAACTTCTATTCCCTTCTCACTCACTATGAATCCCAACAATTTCTCAGATCTAGCTCTGAATATGCATTTGGCAGGGTTCAGTTTCAACTGATATTTCCTGAGCCTCTCGAATACTTTCCTCAGCACCTGCACATGGCTTTCTCCTCCCTTGGATTTGATGATCATATCATCCACATACACCTCCACTTCTTTATGCATCAGATCGTGGAATAATGTGACCATAGCACATTGGTAGGTAGCGCCTGCATTCTTTAGCCCAAAAGGCATGACCCGGTAACAAAATACCCCCCATTGAGTGATAAAAGCAGTTTTTTTCTTGTCTTCCTCATCCATTGGGATTTGATTGTATCTAGATGCCCCATCGATACACGAACATCTGCCCAGTCCTACAGCATTGTCTACTAACACATCTATGTGTGGGAGAGGGAAATTATCTTTCAAGCTTGCCTTATTAAGATCCCTATAATCAATGCACACCCTGACTCTCCCTTCCTTCTTCATTACCGGGACGACGTTAGCTATCCATTGGGGATATTTGACTACTTCTAGAATCCCAGCATCATATTGCTTTTTGACTTCATCCCTAACTTTGAGCAGTGTGTCAGGGTTCATTCTTCTTAATTTCTACTTTACCGGGATTGTCCCCGGAATTAGGGGAATTTTGTGTGTCACTATATGAGGGTCCAAACCAATCATATCATCATAGCTCCAAGAAAACACGTCTAGGAATTCTTTGAGCAAACTGATCATATCTTCTAATTCTTTACTCTCCACAACCTTAAGTTCCCTTTTCACTTCTTCCATGCCTA
>NW_026615271.1:0-4926 GCF_030052815.1 Hevea brasiliensis
CTTTTATGCACTACTTGAGACTAGAAGATTTACATTCAGAAATAACAAAAAGATTAACAAAAGGATGGACTGATCAACAAAGAAATAAACCCGAGAATAACCTTCCTCGTATTCTTTAGCGCGATATAAACTTAGAGAAAACTACGTACATGAAAGAACAAAGGTGATACGTAAAATAAGAACGAGCAATTAATGAGATGGCAATATGAGTACTCACCTGTAGGGAGCCGAATATACTAAACTAAGAAGGGAATGACCAAAATGTGATAGGACTGCAGATTGATAGCCGGAAGGTTAAGGTTCGCCTTGAAACGAAAGATGCTTTGCTAAAATGCCATCGGGTCGAAATGGTAACCGAGTTTAAATGAGATTGAGCCTGAACAATGGGAGTGGAAATAAAGAAAACAAAGAGCTGAAAATGAGAGCACTACAGGATAGTGGACGAACTGAAAAATAGAGAGTTTCAGTATCCAAGAATCCCTTTTACAAGAAAACACTTTAGAAAACTGGTTTCAAAAGTTTTTTCTTATGAAAGCTAAAAAAATAGCAGAGTAACGAACTGAATCAAGTTTCAGAGTTCTTCCACTATAGTCACTGCCCTTTTTTTCATCCCCCTTGAACAGTTTTCATGCAGGTATTTATAGGAACCGGGTACTCTCCATGAAGGGTCAAGATCTATTTTGAGGGAGATGGAGGGTCAGGATTTCAAAGGACATGATCGGATGCTTGAGAATTAAAGAGAATCAAAATGAACGGCTGAGATCATTATCAGGATACTTTTCCTTTTCCTCTTTTAATCTGACGGTCCCAAACTTTGCTGACCTGGGCGATCCAAGGGCTGGGAATAAAAGGCACCAGTCTTGTCGTCTTCTTCTTTGATCTAAAGGCTCTGGGCTCGTCCTTGCAGGTGAGATCAACGGTGGAGATTGGGATATATAGGACTGTCATGACATACTCTGGCATCTGTCAGCATTGTGGGCGATTCTCATGCGTGCGGTGGAGATCTCGTCTGCAACGCTTTAACTACCTCGGTTCTGATTCTGACGACAGTTATTGGGATTTGTCTTATTCTCCTTGCCTTCCGATCTCTCCTCTTTTCTGATCTTCTTAACATGCTCCTTTTCTGATCTTTCATACCGACCTCCCCTCTTCCGATTTCTATCATTCCGGTCCTCCCCTTAATCAGGTCCGGTCCGGTCAAAGCATTAATTTCCCTCGATTCCCGAAGCGTTCGCTTCGTTTTCTGCTTAGCAATAAATGCTTGATCCTCCTCTATATATACCCCTGACAGAAAAAAACTTTCCTCATTCGATTTTCCTCTTTTTTTCTCATTACTTCCCTGTTCTAACTGTTCCGGCAGTAGTTCCGGCCATGATTGTGGCTTTTGATTCTTTTCCGATGGACCTCTTTATTCCCCGATTGAAAATTACGATCCCGGTGATCAGAGAATTATGATAACCTCATTCGATGACAGTGGGAGAACCGGACTAACTTTCCAACCTGAATCGAGGAACTCGATCTCATTGATCTCGAATCGTTCGACCGATACAAATGGCGAACTGATTTCGGGCGAGAAGACTACTAATATTCCCCTTAACACCGGTGATTGCTCTTTGGCATTCATCTGGTTCCTCACCACACTGGGTGTTTCGACAGCGGCTTGGTTTCGAGCGGTAACTTTGATGACGACCTCTCTCATTCTCATGAGAGTCATAATCCCCCTATCTAAGCTGTACATCTATCCGATGTCAACAATGGTCTCTGATCAAACACATCTTTTGACTCAGCCACGAGACTAGGCTTTGACATAAGCCTTTTAGAGGGGATGTTCCACTGGTCTCTAGAGATCGCCCAAATGATGTAATTTTACTTTCAATGTAATCCGATCTCTAGAGATCACCCAAATAATGTAGTCAGACCTTTAATGTAATCCGATCCCTAGAGATCGCCCAAATGATGTAATCCGATCTTTTGGAAATAAAAAATTTTATTTTATCAATTATCATCTTATTATTATTGCATTGATTATTTTTCGATCTCTGATGTGTTTATCCGATCTGGTTCCTAACTGAACAACCCTTAACTGATCCGTCTTTCCAAACATTCGCCTTAATTAGCCGATCCCTAACTAGCCGGTCTCTCCTTATGGAATTCTGGAATATTCGTGAGACGTGTCGTAGCAGTGGCAAGTCCCGCTAACCGATGCGTTACTGGAACATCGTGAGCATTTAATGCTCGGACGGTATAAATAGGGGTGGGGTTAGCCATTTGCTCTCTTATGTCATTTTCACATCTCGCGAACAACTTCGAAATTCTCTCATTTTCTCAAGTTCTTCCAACTCCGATCAAGCTCCGATAAGGGTTTTGATCTCTCTTTTAGTTTAAGTTCTTTATTTCCTTTGAAAATGAGCGGCGCCGAAGGTCAGAGAGCGGCAAGCCCCCTTTCCGTTCACGTTTCATGGTCATCGGACGAAGTAGAGGTGATAGGACCGATCGGGCGAACTGAACCTCCTACATCCTCCGCTCGATTCGGGCGGACGCATCATCAAGGCGAACTCATTCTTGAGGAGGAGAATCTTCCTATGGATGAAGCGCCATCGATCTTGCAAGAAACCGACCTGCAATCGTTCGGCCAGAGTATAACATCGAGCCCGATTCATATGAACTTATCGATGTCACGGCGATCTTCGTGCCGATCACTTCTTTGAGGAGAACGATATGATCATGGTATACGAGGAACAATTAAAAGTCGGGCTGCGGTTCCCTCTCGATGACTTCTTCAAAGCAGTCCTAAAATCTCACCAAGTGTGCCTAGCCCAGGTTCACCTGAACTCCTGGCGGATCCAGGTAGCCTTGAGGGCCTCTGCGAGCCAAAGGGATCCGTCCTACAACTAAGGTATTCGCGAACTACATAGATTAACTCGTCGAAAAGGCGGCAGTATTGGTTCTTCAAGCGAAACCCCATTGTGGGCTTTTCACCGACCGCCTTCCTCCTGAAGAATTGGAAGAATCGCTTCTTTATCTTAAGGAGCAAAATACCAAACGGCTTTGAGGGTTTCCTCGTAGTTGGCTGCATCGTGGCCCTTACTCCCGGCACATCACCTGAATAGAGAAGAAGGATTAATAGTGATGGAGCTGAAGGATCAGGCGGGCCGAGAGAAGTTCTCTTGTTTAGATGCGATGTGGCCAGTAGAAATGCACCATTGGACTATACAGCTGGTCACCGGCCAAGATCGCGGGCTTCAGCTCTCTGACCTCAGCATCGGTATTTTCTACATCTCAGATCTCAGGACCTTAGCGATCTCACTGACCTCTTCTTTGTGCAGGTATGGCAAGCGGAGAAGCCTCCAAGGAGAGCCGGAAGCGAAAGAGGGAGATCTCCCGGAAGGTGTGGGAGATGAAGCCAGCTGAGGAAATGCAGACACCCAGGCATGAGCCCGGGGAAATACAAGAAGGCTCGTCTCAACCTTCGGGATCGGTGGTAGTAAAAGTGGTCCGATCCCCTCCTCGCCGAGAAGAGCCGCCTCCACCTCCTCCAGTTGCTCCGAGCACAGAAGGGGGTCCTTCTCAACCTCCTGTGAGGGCCCTTTCCCAGGGTGCTCAGGTTCTGATCAACTCACTGGAGAAGAACCGGACTGTTCGGGAAAACTCGGGTTTCGCTAAGGTCCTGGGGTCTTCCATCTACCTTCGGGAAGATCGGGATAGGCTGTCTCCGGATAGTCTTGATGACGTATTGACCAGATCGATGAGCCTGAATGTGGAATGCTTAGTGAACCAGCACATAGTCCGGGAGAAGGCTCACCTCCTGGGTAAGGAGGTCGAGAAGATGGGTCATGAGGTGGCTTCTCTCCGATCTCAACTTTCATCCGCTCAGGACTACATATCTCAAATTGAGGGGCAAATGAAGTTCTATGAGGACAAGCTGGCCGAGCAAGCTCATGTTCTGGCTGAGCGAGATCATGCTCTTGGAGAAGTTCAGGCGCTCCGAGCCAGTGAAGTTGCTCGCCTTACTGAAGAGCTCAGAGCAAAAGAAGAAGAGGCGATGACACAGGAGGCCGGTGCTTATGTGAGTGCTCACAGGGATCTCTTGGCCGAGCTGAAGAAGCGTTACCCCGAAGAGGACTTCTCCTGGATGGTCGACCTGGCTCCCCAAGACAAAGAGGAAAGCGAGGAGGAGGCCGATGGTGAGAGAGGAAATGAGCCAAATGTAGATCAGGCTGGGGGTGATCCTCCAGCCGAATGACTTGTACAAACTTTAATATGAAATGAAGTCTTCTTTTTGTCCAGTGAATGAATGTGATCGGAAAATCTCTAAATTATTTAAACACTTGATTGTCTGAGTATATTGAAATAACTAAAAGTGATTATTAATCTAAGTGTAAGAGGTCGGAAAACACAATAAGCATGAAATCGGCAAGGAACCAACGCTAAACGGGACTTGATTAAAATTGGAAATTTGGCTTGAACATTTAAGATCGGGATCATCATTAAACCGGATTGGAACCTTAACTTGATTATTCCTAAACTTTTAAAAGGGAGGTCGGTAATAAAACTGGTGACATAAAGATCTAGTGTTGGTTCAATTTTGTTTGACAAGAGAGATCGAGAATGTAGTTGACTGGTCAGGAAATTTGACAATTGGCTTGAGAGATCGGTGAGTGATTTGAGAGACCGGTAAGGCTTTAACTGATATGAGGACTTAGCATTGATTCAATTCTCTGTGAAGAGAGATCGGAAATGTGGTTAAATGGCAAGGAGAGATCGGAAATGTAATTGGCTGGCAAAGGGAGACTTAGTGCTGGGGATCGGTTTCGAAGTTTATTGATTACAGGATCGGCAAAATAGGGTGTCGACAGCTGCCCCTCTTTACATAATTTCTATTAAAGGAAAAAAAAAATTTCCGTGTGGGAATTATGTAAAGATTCA
>NW_026615272.1:0-4924 GCF_030052815.1 Hevea brasiliensis
TTGGGTTCGGTTTAACGAGGGTTCCCATCTTAAGTGTTCAAGTTAAATTTTCAATTTTAACCAAGTCCCGTTCAGCATTTCTCCCCCACCGATCTCATGCTTATTGTGCTTTCCGATCTTTTATACTTAGATTAATAATGGAATTTAGTTCATGTTTCGCTATGCTCATACAATTAAATACTTAGGCAAATTCGAAGATTTTCCAATCACATCCATTCATTGAACAAAAGAGATATTCCATTTCATTTCATAATTTGTACAAGTTATTGGTGAGGATCACCCCGACTGATTTACATTCTGCTCACTCTCTCTCTCTTCCTCGCCCTCCTCCTCACTATCTTCACCATCGCCCCAGGGCAGTCGTCCATCCAAGAAGTCCTCTTGAGGATAGCGCTTTTGAAGTTCGGCCAAGAGATCCTTATGAGCATTCACATAGGCTCGGCTATTCCCGACACCATCTCTTCATCCTTTTCCTTGAGCTCTTTTTCTTTCTCCGAAAGCTCCTTATCCTTCGCATTAAGCTCCTCTACAAGTTGAGCGACACTGGCGCCGTTGGCACAAGTGCTGGACTTCTCTGAGAGCCCGTTCACTTTCGGCCAAGTCACGAGACCTTTCGGCCGGTGGTCTTCATGGTACTTCGTCCCTCAACTTGAGATATATAATCTTGAGCGGATGAGAGTTGAGATCGGAGGAAGCCACTTCTGATTTTTCTTCCCGACCTCCTTACCCGGTAGCTGAATCTTTTCCGAATCATGGTGCAGTTCACGGACACTCCACGTTTAGGCTCATGGTTGAGTCAAGATATCATCGAGACCACTCGGGATAGCTGTCACGATCCTCTGAAAGAAGATGGTAGATCCCGGGACTTTGGCAAAATCGGGGTTCTCCTAACGATCGGTTATTCTTCAAGCGATCGGTCGATGTCGGCGCCACGAGAAGAGTCCTCCCGAGAAGATTGAGAAGGCTCCCTTTCCGTGCTTGGAATAAGCGAGATAGGCGGGGGCTGCTCTTCCGATCTAGGAGAGATCGCGACCTCAATGGTCGGCGGACGAAGGTTGAGGCAGGTCTCTTTGCGTCTCCCAGGTTCGTGGCCGGGTGTTTGAAGCGTTCGACGCTTCATCTCCTTTACTTTCGAAAGATCTCTTTGTCCTTCTTCCGCTTCCTAGAACCCTCACCACCCGCCATACCTGCACAAAGAAAAGGTTAGTGAGATCGCTAAGGTCTGAGAACGAGATATAGAAAATACCAATGCCGAGTCGAGCGGAAGTTCGCGATCTCGTAGGTGATCGATTGCATGGTCCAATGGTGCGATTCGGCGATCACCGCATTTGGGCAGAATATTTTAGAGTGGTGGCACGACTTTTCGGCTCCATCACTATCAAGCTTTCCTCTTGACTCGGGGTAAAGTGCTTGAGCGGGGGCCCCTAGTACCACAGGCTACGAGGAAAGTCCTCAAAGCGGCTCGGATCTTTACTCCTCGGAATGAAGAACCGGTTCTTCCAATTCTTAAGGGATGAGGCGGTCGGAAAGAGTCCATAGCGAGGCTTCGCTGAAAGAACCGATGTTCGTCTTCCTTTGTGAGTTAGTGCATGCGGCTCGGCGAACACCTTAGCCGTAGGTCGATTCCCTTAGCTCGGCATAGACCTCGGAAAGCTACCAAGATCCGCCACGAGTTAGGGTGGATTTGAACAATGGATATTCGGTGAAATTTTAGGACCTCCTTATAGAAATCGGCTAGAGGAACCTCGGATCGGCCTTTAAGCTTCTTCGTACACCATGACCATGTCATCCTCTTCAAAAGAATGATCGACACGAAGATCGCCATGGCACTTGATCGGCTCATATGAATCGGGACAAATATTGTATTCTTGAACAAGCGATTGCGGTCAGTTCCCGAAGAACCGATGGAAGCTCGTCTATAGGAAGGTCTCTCTCCTTGAAGGTGGTGCAAGCCTTGATGGTATGACCAGGCCAGGCACTGGAGCGAGACCCTAGGGGTTTAGGTTGCACTGGCCCGGCGCCTCTTCTTCATCGACGATGACCATGAGAACTGAATGGAAGGAGGGCTCGCGCTCTCGACCTTCGGCACCGCTCATTTTCAAGAAAAAACAAAGAACTTAAACTAAAAGAGGATTAAAGCCCTTACAGAGTCCGATCGTCGGGCGGAGAAAATGAGAGAACTTGAAGTTGTGAGCGAGGATTGAAAATAGAATGAGAGAGCAAGCGGCTAACCCTCCCACCCCTATTTATACTAGTCAGAGCATTTAATGCTCGCGAGGTTCTAAAGCGCGCATCGATTGGTGGGACTCGGCAATTTGTTCGACACTTTTCTCAAATATCAGAATGTTACGAGATCGGTTTATTAGAGTCGGCATAATAAGTTAAAAATTTTGAATAAAGGATCACTAAGTGTCATTCGGTAAAGAATCGATTGGATAATCACATTAGGGATCGGAAAATAATCAATGCAAAAATAATAAGATGATAGCAGGCAAAATAAAGTCTTTATTTTCAAAAGTTCGGATTACATCATTTGGGCGATCTCTAGGGATCGGATTACACTAACATTGGATCACATCATTTATGTGATCTCTAGAGATCGGATTGCATTGAAAATAAAATACATCATTTGGGCGATCTCTAGCGATCGGACTACAATAAAGGTCTAACTATAACATTTGGGCAATCTCTAGAGATCGATTACATTTCAGGATTACATCATTTGGGCGATCTCTAGAGGCAGGTGGAACATCCTATCTAAAAGGCCTATGTCAAAGCCTAGTCTTGTGGGTGAATCAAAAGATGTGTTTGACCAGGAGGCCATTTGTTGGCATCGGATAGATATGCGGCTCGGATGGGGTGATTATGACTCCCATGAAGATGAGAGACATCGTCACCGATGTTACCACTCGAAACCGACCATTTGTCGGAACACCCAATGTGGAGGAAAGACGCCGGAACACCCAATGCGATGAGAAGCCGAATGAACTCGGTGAAGCGACTCGAGATCGGTACAACCAAAATCCATAATACTGGTCGGTCAAATCCGGTTCTCTCACCGTCGTAAGTTAAGGTCATGCGATCACCGGATCATAAATTTTGATCGGTAAGTAAAGAAGTTCATCGGAAAAGATCAAAGCCACGATTATAGCGAACTTCCACCGGGCGGCTAGAAACGAGGAAAGTAAGAAAAGAAGAGAGAGGAAAGTCGGATGAAGAAAATGTCTCGTCGACGGGGTATATATAGGAAATGGGCATTTAATGCTGGCGGAAAGCAAGCGGGCGCTTGAGAATCGAGATGTAATTAATGCTTGGACCGAATCGGTGATCAAGGGATAAAGAGATCGGAGATAGGAGATCGGCATGAGAGATCGGAATAGGAGCTAGGGAGGATCGGAAGACAAAAGAATAAGACAAATTCCAATAACCGTCGTCGAATCGGGTAGGGTAGTTAAAGCATGGCGACGAGATCTCCACCATACGCCTAAGAATCGCATAATCTTGGCAGTGCGGGGTATGTCATGGCAGTCTGTACATCCCAATCTCCACCGTTGATCTCACTTGTAAGGATGAATCGGAACCCTTGGATCAAAAGAGAAGGCGACAATACCGGCTTTTTCACTCTTAGCCCTCGGATCGTTCGGACAAGAGGATTCAAGACCGTCAGTTAAAGAGGAAAGGACAAATATTCCGAGAAGCGATCTCGACCATTCGTTTTGATTCTCTTTAATTCTGAACATCCGATCATGTACTTCAAAATCTTGACCCTCCATCTTCCTCAAAATAAATCTGACCCTTCATGGGAGCACCGATTCCTATAAATACTGCATGAAAAAGCTGTTCAGGGCGGAAAAATATAGACAAGAGCATGCTATTATCGTGGAGGAACTCTGAAACTTAATTCATTTAGTTACTCTGCTTTGTTTGTAGTGATCAAAAGACTTTTGAAACTAGTTTTCGAGTGTTTTCTTGAAAAGATTTTGAATATTGGAACTCTACATTTCGTTTGTTCATTATCTGGTGATACTCTCGTCATCTTTGCTTTCTTTTCCTCTGTTCAAGCTCAACTTCCTTCTACTGGTTCTTACCGGTTACCTTTTAGCTAAAGCATCTCTCGGTTTCATGACAGACATCAACTCTCGGTGGTTAATCCGCCATCTTCATCACTATTTACCACCTCATAATTATTTCAATACATTTGGCTCCTCACAGACATCAACTCTCAGGTGATCAATCCGCCATCTTCATCACCATTTACCACCTCATTATTTCAATATATTTGGCTCCTCACGGTAAGAGTTCATAATCTTGTTTTATTAAGTATTTGCGTTTACTTTCGCACTTTCTTTGTTCTCTTTACGTCTGCGGTTTACTCTAAGTTTATTCTAAGCAAAAAATCTCAAAGAACGTTACTCTCGAATTATCTCTTTAGTGATCGGTCCATCATTTTATCAATTTCGTCATTTACGAATACGAGCTTTTAGCTCCTAGTAGCGTGTAAGTGGTCGGACAAAATATAGGTATCTGCAACTTAGGGCCTCTTTCACAAGAGAGCTTGAATAACACGTCGGAAAATAGCCAAACTATTAGGTGGCGTGAGCGGAATTCGACAAGATACCATGAAGAGGAATAAATCCAAAATAAACTAGGCAGTGGATCGGACATTAATAGGTATGCGTGAAATGACTACATGGAAAGGTCGGTAAATCAAGTTTAGTATTACCCATTTAGTCATAGGGTATCAAGAAACCTAACCTCCGGCATTTTTGAATGCCGAAACCTTAGTTTTAGGTTCTTGTGACATGCAGTGAAATTGAAATTAGAGATCGGCAAAGCCCCTTCAGAGTCTCTAATCAAAAGAGATCGGAGGAGAGTTCTTATCCTATTCTCGACTTAAGATTTTAATAAATACTTAAAAGAGGTC
>NW_026615273.1:0-208085 GCF_030052815.1 Hevea brasiliensis
ATTGTAAATATTTCTTTTGATGTATATATTGCACATAAATGTATGGACATGTAAATTGGGTCTTGGCTTGATTGTATAAAATTTGTATAAAGTTGTAATATATATTGTAGTTTGAAATTCTCTTAATGTAAATTTTGTAATGATCTATTTAAATTGTTTTGTTTCTAACGAAATATGAATGGAACTATTTTATTTAATTTGAATGAAATGGATTGTTAGTATTTTGATGATCATTGGATAGTGGATTTGAAATTGAAAGTTGATAAATGTGTTGAGAACTTGATTGAGATAGAGTTTGAAATTGAAGCAGTTGTTGAGAAAATTTTTAGAAGTGCTTTTTACAGGTATTTGAAGAACTGTTTTCTCAAAATACAGAGGGAACTCTGTCAAAATTTTTATAAAATTTGCGGAAAAATAAAATGGGCTAAAATTTCCAACTAGCTTTCAACTTAATCACATGTTTAAAATACTTATTAGAAATGCTCACCACTTATCAAAAATAAGACAATTGTTTTAAAATCCCTTGTAGGGTACTTAATGAGTTATCGGTAGATGAAGTTCGGTAGTTCATTAGGTATTCTACGGGATCATGTTATGCCTTACAGAGGGGTAAGGTGTGACATGTTTTAGTGGTATCAGAGCAAATTTTTGAAGTATGTTTTAACATATAAATTTGTGTTTTTCTTGTTAAGTACAACTGCTCAATGTCCATAATTGTTACATACAATGCATTACATCATGAATATGAACTAACGGAGGGAAATCTCCATGTGTTACTTGTTCAGAGATACCTACTCGGTGTTATGGAAGAAGAGGATCGCTCAGTTGACGATCTGTGAAGTTGAGGCACAAGGAAGCCCAGCTTTACGAATGTTAGTGGGTCAGCGGCACCCCACAAATGCCGATTTCTGCCTGATTCGCCTGAGATGCTGCGATGTTTCAACAAATGGTGAGGTATGCTGCTCAAGCTCCACCAACCACGTGGCACAACCATTGCCTCGGCCCGGACAATATGATAAATTCTTGAAGTATGGGGCTGCGAATTTAAAGTGCTGATGGACCCTTTAGAAATGAGCAATGGCTTGAAAGAATGGGCCAGTATTTAGAAGCTACATTGCCAAGATGGCTGAAGTTTGAGTACTGCGTCGCTCTGCGAGGATGCGTATGATTGGTGAAGACCATCCCCACGGCTTGGCTGAACCACGATGTTGACACAGGATGACTTCATCGGAGAATTGACAAATACATCCCGGATGCATATGTTGACCGAAATTGCAAGAATTTTTGAGTGCAAACAAGGAACCGATCGGTGGCGGAGTATGAGAGGGAGTTCTTCCGCCTTAGTCATTAAGCGGGGAGTTTCCTTACTACCAGCAAGGCAAGATGCAAGAGATTTGAGACGGGTTTGAAGCCCAGGATAAGGATGCAAGTTGTGGGATTCCTACACAGCAACTTTTCAGAGCTCATGTCTCAAGCACTTAAGTTGGAAAGAATAGAATCGAAGCAACCCGGTGAAAGAAAAATCGGAGAAAGTGAGAAATCGGCAAAGACAAGGGGAAAAGTGCAGAGAGCCGAGTTACGGTGGGACTTACGGGAAAAAGAAGAAGTTTAGTGGACCCAGGGGGTAGAGGTGGATGATTTGGTAGGGCGATTCTCAGGACAAAGACCCTAGGTGCAGTCGTGATCGGCGAGGGTTCACATTACGCCCCTGTGAGACTTGTGGCAAGATTCATGGGGAGTGCTCTTGAGCCATTTGGAGCCTGCTTTACTCTGTGGCAAGGGCCATATAGCTAAAGCTGTACTAGTGCTCACGAGATATAGTCGGCTCCTACTCTTGCGAGGATCTATTGAGTCCTGCTCTCGAGGTTCACGATCGGTTGGCAAAGGAAGAGGTAGAGGTAGAGGCACTACTTGATGATCGAGCAGTTGGTCGATCGGGATAAGGAAGTGCTTCAGCAGAATCTACACAATGAGGCAGCGAGAAGAAGTGAGACTTACGATGTAGTAGCTGGTACATTCTCTATCTCACGATCAAAAGTATTTGTGTTGTTTGATCAGGTTTCAACCCATTCATATGTTAGTGCTAGCATAGTTAGTTCACTTTGTTCCATGTGTGCAAATAGATTTTGAAGTGCTAGTAACTAGTCAGTTAGGACAAGAGTGCAGGTCAACGAATTTATAGAGGCATCCTTTGGTGATCCAAGGACATGTTTTCTGTCGGACTTGATTGAAATTCCCTTTAGAGAGTATGATATCATCTTGGGCATGGATTGGTTGCGGGCATCATGCTATGATTGTATGGCGAAGCGATCACTTTTGGTCTCCTTTGTGCGGTGATGTGGTCATACATGGGAGAGGCATTTCTGCCATCAAACATCATTTAGTGCATTAGAAAGAAGGATGATCGAGAAGGGTGTGAAGCATACTTGGCACATGTGATAGACACCCAAGTGGGAGTCCGGCTAAGGGACATCCCTACTGTATGTGATTTTCCGGATGTGTTTCCTGATGAATTACCAGGATTACCTCCAAAAAGAGAGGTCCAGTTTGAGATTGATGTTATGCCTGGTGTGGACCCAATCTCCATAACGCCATATAGAATGGCACTGCGAATTAAAAGAGTTGAAAGTACAATTGCAAGAGTTGCTTGACAAGGGCTTTATCCGCCCTAGTGTGTCACCTTGGGGAGCGCCAGTGTTGTTTGTAAAGAAGAAGGATGGCACTCTCCGGTTATGCATTGATTATCGGTAGTTGAATAAGGTGACAATAAAGAATAGATATCCATTGCCCCGCATTGATGATTTGTTTGATCAGTTGAGGGGTGCAGCTGTGTTCTCCAAAATTGACCTAAGATCAGTTTATTATCAGTTGAAAGTACAAGAGTAGAGTATTGCTAAAACTGCCTTCAGAACCCGCTATGGCCATTATGAATTCCTAGTCATGCCATTCGGGTTAACTAATGCTCCGGCTGCTTTTATGGATCTGATGAACACTATCTTCATACCATACCTCAACCAGTTTGTTATGGTATTCATAGATGATATATTGGTCTTGTCACACCCTACCCCTCTGTAAGGCATAACATGATACCGTAGTATACCTAATGAATTACCAACTCCGTCTACTGATAACCCATTAAATACACTACAAGGATTTTCAAAACTTTTCTTACTTCTTTTACGGTGGTGGCGGTATTTACAGTGTTAAAACCTTTTTGGTAGTGATAAATTGACACATTTGAATTATTTGGAATTTCTGTCAAAATTTTGGCAGAGTGCCCTCTGTATTTTGGATAAAACAATTCTTCAGAAAACCTGTAAAAAGCACTTCAACATGTATTTGCAAATCTCAACTCCAACATATTTCTCAACACAACATTTTTCTCAACTCAAATCCATGATGATTTTCAAAGAATGAGATACAAGAAATATAATGCAAAACTATTCAAGTAAATGAAATCTCAAATTTACATTTAATTACATACAAAAATATTTTACAAGAGTTTCTATACAACTGCTCAAATAATTTACATACATATTATTACATACATACATCAAAACCTATGCACATGGGAATACCTATGATATACACAGGCGATCTGAATATATCTTCAAGGAAATTTACTTGCACTCTATGCTCTTCTTACTGCGATAGCATACAAAGCTATCATTGAGTGGTGAACTCGATGGTGCACAACTATAATTTAAAACATAGTACAATATACATTGACAAAATTCTGATAAATAAATTGGGAATCTGAATACTCATCAAATTTCAAAACTCAAAATATTTGTTGCCAATAATGTAAATCATTTGTATAAATGACTTTGATCACAAAATTCAATTTATCAAATCATGACTAACCATTTAAGTAATTCAACAAAATCAATTATACATAAACCATAATTGAAATCACAATTTCTTACCATTCAAAAGCCATTCTGTATCTCAAAAATCAATCTTTATCTCACTAATATGCAAGACTAATCCGAAAGGGCCATATTCGATGTGATTCTAACTCCCTATGGTCGGGGAGGTCGAATCAGATTCTAACTCCCTATGGTCGGGGAGGTCGAATCATCGTGCACAGTACCATCACAATAATGAATCTTCCGCAAGGGCCATAACGATAAAATAAACTTAGATCTAACCTCAAATCAGAGGAAAATCTAAGTCATTGCACGTACCATGGTAATCAAAACACAACTAATTCCATTGTCTTCTCAACAAATGAGAGAGACGGGTAATAACCTAGTCAAGCATCTATAGTGAGATATAAAACAATATCACAATCCTTTTAGTGAGCATAAATCACAATATAATTCAATTCAAAGTCAATTCCAATATCCAATAATTTTTATGCTCATCACAATTCAAATCATAAATTGCATTTTCCATGAAAATTACCATCACAATTCAAAACATGTTCTATCACAATTTTCTAGAACATAATTTATTTAATCCATAACAATGCTTAATACTTATGGAAATACCATTTTACAAAGCTAAATTCATACATACTATAACAATTTCAATAATCATTGAATTAAATCAATGCTTATTAAACATAATACATAAGAAAAATATGTCATTTAATCATATGAAATATTCAAAACAAAATCGATTAAAAACTAGTTGTGCACAAACCTCGATAATTGTCTCACAGTCGGACTCAGTGTTTTCTTCCCTTTTCCTGAGTCTTTGGTAACTGAGAAACACAATTTGAAGTGTTTCAGTACTAAATTAAACTGTCTCTAACGATAATGTTCGATAAGTAATTAACTGAAGGCTATTATTTGCTCAATTACCTAATAAAACGACACTCGATGAGTTTAAGTCAAATTAGGTTTTGTTGTCATTAATATGTCACATTCGATAGGGTTTTAGGGTTGATGCGTTTTGCAAACTCATTTCCTTGTTTAGTGCATTTTCTTGCAATTTCTTTGGATTAGGGATACTAGTTTGACCTAACCGGACGACCTAGTTCCCTCGGTTTTCGGGTTTTGGTCAAAACTACAAACTTGTAGATCTATGTCTTATTGCACTTGGGGCAAAATTTTAGGTCAATCCGAGTTAATTAGACCAAGTTATGGTCAT
This sequence comes from Hevea brasiliensis, assembly GCF_030052815.1. Taxonomy (NCBI): domain Eukaryota; kingdom Viridiplantae; phylum Streptophyta; class Magnoliopsida; order Malpighiales; family Euphorbiaceae; genus Hevea; species Hevea brasiliensis. The sequence goes on from NW_026615273.1 coordinate 5,098, forward strand.
TATACTATTGCTGGTCAATTAATATCAAATTAGGTCAATTTTAGGTCAATTTGGTCAACTTTGGTTCAGCCAGTTTTTGGACCCGAACTTGTGCAAGCTTTTTGACTTGCTTATGGTCATTTCTGGGCTTTGGTGTCTTCATAAGACTTGTAGGTATGGGTCTTAACTATTCATGGTTAAAATTTCAGGTCAATTGGACCTGTTTTGAGTAAGTTATGGCCTAAACACTCACTGCTGCCCAATTGGTCATTTTCAGGTCCTAATTGTACCTAATCCGAATTGGTCATTTTCTTAGGTCACCTTGCAAGCAGAATTTTGGTATGCTTTGTCAATGAAAGTTGGCACATTTTGTGCCTAGTTTCACCTCAATTAGTCTCATACCAATTGAGGTTACACATTTAAACTTATTGGCTAAAATGTACACTGCCCTTAACTACCTTACTTAACATACATCAATTACACACTTCATTACTATATGTGCACTTCCCCGTACCATTTCTGTTTTGGTTCATTACCAAAACCATATTCCACCTTACATTAACATTACTTTGGGCAGATTACAATTATCCTCAATACACCAATTAACACTCAAATTTACAAGTTCTAAGTACAATCACATACACACCTCACCATTACAAATCTTACATACACTTTACACAATCAATCTATATACATATCCATCAAACTTCTATGTCAATATTCTGCCAACACCTTCATGAACACACACATCTATTCAAGTGTCCCAAGGCTGCCGAAAATGTTCTTCAACACCAAAGTGTCCTACAATTCATCAATTCCCATCCAAGTGCAAAAATCACCATATACATATGAATTATTTTACTAGGATATTAAATCACCATAACCAACATCATTTCTCATCAAATATATGCACAATTATTTCATCAAATACATGACTACATGGCTGCCCAAAAATGGATATCTCAATAACTCTTCAAATTAAAAAATTTCCTTCACAAAACCAACACCCATATCATGTACACAAAGTTTAACAAAGAAATCTTCAAAAATGTAAACTTACCTTATGGTTGGAACTTGCCAAACCTTGATTAAACTTCTTAAATTTGGTATCAAACTCTTCATTGTGATGTGTAGACAATCTTTAATGAAGAAAGGTGTGGGAAAAGGAGGCTTGATCATGGGGTTTGAAGGTGGGCGGCCATGGGAGCTTTTTTGGAGAATTTCTTCACTTTGGCAATGGTGAGACGTGAGGTTAAAGATGAAGCTTTTAAGTGCTGCCCACTTTGTCCATAATCCATTTTATATTTCTTAGTGGTCCACTCACATTAATTAAACCATTTTATAAGCTTAATTCTCATTTTCCCACATTAACCCATGATTTTAGCTATTTACTTTAGGTACCACTAAATTAATTTTTTCATTTTATTTTCTAAGTGTAATATTATTTATTTTTAGTGGAAATTTAGGTCAAAAGACAATTCGGGATGTCAAATGACCATAATACCCTTGTTCGGGTTGCATTCCCGATTTTTCGGTAACACCGGGTTTTATCTGTTTTTCGATTTCTCACTTTTCTTTGTACTAATTATTTAATTTCTCCTTGATATTTCTAATGATATTTATTCTTCAATAAGGGTCTATTTAAGTCCTTAAAATGTTTTCCAGGGTTCCATGATCCAGCTAGTCAACGGTCCTGTAGTGACTTCTGATCACCATCGCTAGGTTTCAGCTCAAGCAACTTGATCACATTTCTTTGCTATTATTTTCCTTTGTTTTTCTTATATTTTCTAATCTAGTATTTAATAATTTTATCTCTCCTCACTCATATAGAATTGTACTTCAAGGCATCATAGCTGTCCAGGGACAGCCAGTCAACTGGAGCAATGAGCGCACTCAGAACTTAGGGGTGTTACAGGTCTATTCGAGGAATGTAGAAGAGCATGATAGACATCTGCGGATTGTACTGCAGACTTTGAGAGAGAAACAGCTATATGCCAAATTGTCGAAATGTGAATTTTGGCTGAAGAAGATATCCTTTTTGGGGCACATAGTATCAGCAGAGGGTATTAAGGTAGATCCAAGTAAAATTGAAGCTGTCCTTAATTGGAGGCCACCTAGAAATATCACAGAAATTCGTAGTTTTCTGGGTTTAGCTGGATACTACCGTAGATTTGTGAAGGGATTCTCCATGTTGGCATCTCCATTGACCAAGCTGCTTAGAAAAGAAGTAAAATTTCAGTGGACGGAAAAATGCCAGCAGATTTTTGATGAATTGAAGAGATGTTTGACTGAAACTCGATCGACTTTACCTACTCCGGGTAAAGAATATACAGTATATAGTGATGCTTCTCACAATGGATTAGGCTGTGTATTGATGCAAGATCAAAATGTCATTGCCTATGCATCACGCCAGCTAAAACCGCATGAGAGGAATTATCCGACACATGACTTGGAGCTTGCAGCTATAGTGTTTGCTCTTAAGATCTGGAGACATTATTTGTATGGGGAGAAGTGCTACATCTATACAGATCATAAGAGTTTGAAGTATTTGGGCACCCAGAAAGAGCTGAATTTGAGACAGAGGAGATGGTTAGAGTTGATAAAGACTATGATTATGCGATAGACTATCGGCCGAGGAAAGCTAATGTTGTGGCGATGCCTAAGTCGTAAGACTATGGCAAGTCTACAAGTTACTCCTTTGTCTTTGGTACATGAGTTGAGATCATTACATGCCAGTTTAGAGATTAATGATGATGGACAGACAGCAGTTGCATGGCATGTACAGCTAGTGTTGATTGATCATATTAGAATGGCTGCTCAGAATGATCAGAAGTATCAGAAGTTGATGGAAGAAGTCCGACAGGGCAAGAAACCAGAATTCTCAATCAGAGATGACGGTCTACTGCTACACCAGGGCAAAATATGTGTTCCCAATGATGTTGAATTGAGAAAGATCATTTTCAAAGAAGCACATGAGTCTCCTTTTGCCATGCACCCTGGTGGCACAAAAATGTATAGAGGGCTAAAGGAGCATTACTGGTGGATGGGTATGAAACGAGATGTGGCAGAGTTTGTATCCAAATGCCTAACTTGTCAGCAAGTGAAGGCAGAGCATCAAGTACCTACTGGGTTGTTACATCCACTACCGGTACCAGAATGGAAATGGGAGAGAATAACGATGGATTTTATGATGGGACTTCCGAGGACACAGAAGAGTTATGATGCAGTATGGGTCATTATCGACAGACTAACTAAGTCTGCTCATTTTACGCGATCGGATGGATTATAGTTTGGAAAGATTGGCCAAGTTATACATCGATGAGATTGTGAGGCTGCATGGAGTGCGGTATCCATCGTGTCGACAGAGATCCTAAGTTCACTTCTAGATTAGGGTAGTCTTGAGAGCCCTAGGAACTAGATTGAACCGATCTTGCATTCCACCCATGAGCGGATGGCGATGAGAGAGTAATTCAGATTTTGGAGGACATGCTACGGGCTTATGTGATTAAGTTTGAGGGTAGTTGGGACACACACTTGCCTTTGATTGAGTTTACTTACAATAACAGCTACCAATCAAGCATTAGGATGCCTCCATATGAAGCTTTGTATGGCAGGAAATGTAGAACCCTGTTGTGTTGGGATGACGTGGGTGAAAGAAAGATGATTGGACCTGAAATCGTTCAGCAAACTGAAGAGAAAATTAGGGTGATTAGAGGTCGACTTTAGACTGCAGCAAACCGGCAGCAGTCCTACATGGATTTTAAACGTCGGGAGATTCGGTATGCAGTGGCGAAGACAGTTTTACTCAACGGTTCTCCTTGGACGAGACTTAGGAGATTCGAGAAAGAAGCGAGTCCTCGTTTCATTGGGCCATATGAGGTTACGGAAAGAGTGGGTCCTTTGGCATATCGGTTGGCACTACCTCGAGTTGGAAAAGATACATAATGTCTTCCATGTGTCTATGTTGAGGAGGTATCGATTAGACCGATCTCATGTACTACCGATGAGAAATTGAAGTAAATCCGGACCTCACATATGAAGAAGAACCCATAGAGATTACGACTTATGAGGTGAAGCGACTCTGAAACAAGCGGATCTGTTGGTAAAAGTCTTTGTGGAACCATCATTCGGGCCGGGAGGCTACTTGGGAGCGAGAGGAGGACATGAGAGGCGGCACCCATAGCTATTCGGAGATTGATACGTAAAATTTGAGAGGAAATTTATTTTAAGGGGAGAATTGTAACACCCGTTTGCATAGCTGGTAGATTTCAACATTCGGTGGCCGGTGTCGGTCGGATAATTAAGGATTAGAACCACACTTAAGACAATTAGAGAAGCCATAAACACAAATAATTAGTAATGTTCAATTAGTTAAGTATAAACAAGAAAAACAGAACATAAGAAGTTAAACGAGCCGAGAGTCACAGCGATGGGTGACCTCCTTGGGAATGACTGCGAAGTCATTTTAAACTCAAATTTCGAACCGTAAAAAGTGACGCTGTAGTCCTTAGGACCCTTATGGACACAGTGGAAAAAAGAAAATCACGAAAAAGAACTGTTAAGTCAGTCAAATAATTAGGTCAGGGAACCGAAAGAAATATGAAATTATTTACAAACCGGGATAAACCGGTGAGGGGCAATTTGGTCAATTGACTCCGAGAGCTGACTCCTGACCTAACTGTCAAATAAAATTGGAGAAAAGAAAATTTCAGAATCGAGAATTAAATTAAAGAACTAATAGAAAAATAGAAAAAAAAAAGGAAAAATCAAAAAGTAAAAAGGTGATGACATCATGCATGACCTCATGCATGATGCCATAACTAAACTAATTAATTTAATTAATTAATTGGAAATTTTGTGGTCTTCCATAACTAAAATAAATACAGAAAATAAAAGAAAAAAAAAGTAAAAATCACTTCTTCTTCCTTCCATCTTGCCACCCCATCTTCCTCCATAACTCCCATGAAAATTTTTTATCTAAGCTTAGCTTAAATTCCTCCACCCAATTTACATAACTCCCTAAAAACCTCACTAGACCTTGCAATCTCAACTTAAGAATAAGAAAGAAAGAAGAAAGGAGGAGAGGAATTGAAGAATTGGTGTTTAAGTTGAGGTTAGTTTATTAACTTGTCATTTTCCATATTAAATGCATATGTGATGGTTGAAATGAGCTTAGAATTAATTAAATGAAATGAAAATATGGGAAGGACTATTATTGAAATTTCGTCCAGCTTGAAGGAGTATGATTTTGTATGGTTTGAGGTTTTGAATGAGTTTAGAAACCTTACTTAGTTGAATGATTAGCATTAAAACCATTAAATGTAGTTAAATGCATGAGATGAATGAGTTAGGATTTGAATGTTAGGGTTTGTGAACCAAATTTTGGAGAAATGCATAAATGATATCTTTGACCAATTGTGAACTGAAAAATGGTCAACAATGACCAAAAGAGATGTGTGGAAATTGTGAGAATGAAAGTTAAATTCGTAGGGCAAATGGTCATCTTTGCCCGACCAACTTTGAAGGACCAAAGCGGAAATTTTACCAGTCAATTGATATGCCACCAATTAGGGATGAAAATAGACATAAATAGCACAATTTTCATTGAGGAACCATGGCCAAAACTGACCAAAACTTAGTGAACCAATTGACCAAAGTGAAATGAGAAGCGGTACACTTTGCACAAGCGACCAAATGAGCGATTGTTCATTTGGTCATAACTCAAGCTAGGAAGGTCAAAATGACATGAAATTTTATCAGTAATTAGATAAGATATAGATCTAAAACTTTCATGCAGAACACTAACCCCAATTATTCCATTAACCTAATCAAATGATTGAGCAAAGTTGAGTTACTGAACCTGCAAAACTACAGATTTGCATTTGAACAGTAAAGTTCCAATGGCTATAACTCTCTCTAGAAATCTCCGCTTTAGGTGATTCTTAATCCGATGGAAACCTAAGACATAGTAGAACATATCGCATGAATGAAATTAGAAAAAATTATGGACTTAACAGTCAAATTATTGAATGAAGTTGGATCAAAAATCTGCGAACCTAAATTGCGGTATGAGCGATTGCACATGAGCAGTAATTGTATTTTGGCCATAACTTGAGCTACAAAACTCCAATTGAGGTGATCCAAAAATGAGAATAAACTTAAGACATTAAGGAACATTTTCTACGAAGGAAGTTTTGCCAAATTCCAATAGTAAATTTGCCAATGGAACAGTGCAACTTGGAGCACCAAAATTGAAAATTTGACAATTTGACCAAAAGGACTTAAGCTTTGAGAAAATGACCAAAACCAACAAATTTAATGACCAAAATGTGGTATGTAGGTGAAGTTGGAGTTCCCATACCTATTAAGCCTTAGAAAGTCAACTATTTGACTTGAATAGTATAGTGAATAGTAACCTGAAACACAAAAATTTGAGCGTCGAATTTAACACGTTAGAACTAGGTAAATGTGGAGCTAAATTTATTTGGGATTTGTGTTAAGTTCTAGTACTGAAACATTGTAAAATTGTGTGTTTTAGTTGAAAAGAATATCAGGAAAGAACCGAGGAATCAGTCGAGGCCACGGGACGACTAAGCTGAGGTTTGTGCACAACATCTCCATGTTTTAAAATTCATTGATAAAGTGAGCGAAATATGTATTTTACTTGTGATTTGGAATTGTTGAAAGTTTATTTGTGACATTATTTATGATGTTTTGATTTAAAGCTGAAAGTTATTGTGTATATTTGAAACAGCAATGTTTAGCAAATTGTTAAGATAAGTTTTGAAACCACGATGTCATGACCATATATTTGAACACCTCACTAGCTTACGACTAGTGGGGGTAATTAGTTCAATTTTGATTCCTTCTCTGGAGAAGTGTTGAGGTGTGCGAGTATAAGAGGATTTGAATGTATATCCATATATTTGAGCTAGCTATCCTTGTTATGTGAATTCTCTTTAGCAACTGGCTATTGAGATTCAATTTGTTTGAATGGCATGATCTAGCGTGGGTTTTATGAAATGTGTTTTGATACTTGAAATGAGCGTGGTTTGCATTAAAATCTCATAATTCATGTTTTGTGTTTAATGCTCATGTTTAGTCAAATTTTTGAATAAATGTGATTTTGTTTTTGCATAAAGATTATTTTAGTATGTTGTGCACCAGGTCCTAGTACTCGTGATAGCTTTATTCTTTGTCAGAATCTGAGAGACTAGAGGAGCGTGGTAGCTGCTAAAGATTGAGGATCATTCAGCCTAAAGTCTTGGGTATAATTTATACCTAATTGTAAATATTTCTTTTGATGTATATATTGCACATAAATGTATGGACATGTAAAATTGGGTCTTGGCGGTTGTATAATATTTTTATAAATTTGTAATATATATTGTAGTTTGAAATTCTCTTATATTAAATTTTGTAATGATCTATTTAAATTGTTTTGTTTCTAACGAAATATGAATGGAACTATTTTATTTAATTTGAATGAAATGGATTGTTAGTATTTTGATGATCATTGGATAGTGGATTTGAAATTGAAAGTTGATAAATGTGTTGAGAACTTGATTGAGATTGAGTTTGAAATTGAAAGCGATTGTTGAGAAAATTTCTAGAAGTGCTTTTTACAGGTATTTGAAGAGCTGTTTCTCAAAATACAGAGGGAACTCTGTCAAAATTTTTATAAAATTTGCGGTAAAATAAAATGTGCTAAAATTTCCAACTAGCTTTCAACTTAATTACATGTTTAAAATACTTATTAGAAATGCTCACCACTTATCAAAAATAATAAAATTGTTTTAAAATCCCTTGTAGGGTACTTAATGAGTTATCGGTAGGTGAAGTTTGGTAGTTCATTAGGTATTCTACGGGATCATGTTATGCCTTACAGAGGGGTAGGGTGTGACACCTCATACAGGGTGAGCCTTCAGATCTGCGCCCGGAGTCCAGAGTCACCTCACATTGCAGTGCATTTGGTAGGACATTAGTCCACTTTTGATATTTTGATATTTTGATATTTTGTATTTTATAAACTTCTGTAATGTATATTATAAATTCATGTAATTATGTTTTTGATGTAATTATTTATGAACTAAATTCAGTAATAAATGTGAGCATTTCTCATTGAGTTGACTGTAATATGAATTGAATTAAATTTTGAGATACTGAAGTCAATTGAGAAATTGCTGAGAATATATTGGTGGTTGACTGAGAATGATGCGATGATTTTATTGGAAGTGTTTTTAACAGATTCAGAAGAACTGTTTTTCCAATTTACAACGGCACTCTGCCAGATTTTCTATAAAATTTGCGAAAAAATTTAGATTAATAAAAAATTATAAATAAATAAGTAAAAAGGGTAAATTGAATTGAAATATGATTTGGTGCTCCGGCACACTGTGTGGCATATCTTGCTTGGCTACACTGTAGACGAGTAAAGGGTGTCACATTTAGTGGTATCGAGCATCGGTTTAGGCATTTACGGGCCTAGATAGAGTGCATACCATTGCATTGCATTTGTAAGTGTTGAGGTGACACGATGCGGTCTGTTTGTTTTCTTATTTTGAATAGGATATGGATCACCTTCTCAAAGAAGCGATTGATGAAGAGGTGGAGAGTCGTGCTCCACCAAGAAGTGAATCTGAGGCGGGGAGAATCTGCTCCACCGATGGTTGAGACACTTGCCCAACCTCGGTTTGCACTATTTTAGCAAAGGGTGAGTTTTACCGATAAATGATGGGGGCAATTCCACCACCACAACCACGACCACAACCTCCACCAACACCACGAAGTCCCATGCGGAAGCTGCGAAAACATGGGGTGTGGATTTCTTTGGGAAGAGGAGGATGATCCATGACAGTATAAAGCGGTTGGATAGAACAATCAGTCTTTGAAATAGCTTAATTGCACCCCGAGCGGAACACGGAAGGTCTTTGTGTCCCTACCGAGGATGATGCATATCGGTGGTGGGACCACGATGGCAGTGAGGTGCAGACGGATCACACAGAATTCTTCCTCACGAGTTCGGGAAGAAATATGTCGATAAAGTGTATTTAGAAGAGAGAAGAAGAGAATTTATCGATGCAGATAGAGGCAATTATCGGTGGTAGAGTATGAGTGAGAATTTGTCGGTGGCCGGTATGGGAGGAGATAGTCCCTACGGTAGAGAGGTGCGAAGGTTTGAAGAAGGGCTCAATGACAATATCAAAGTCATGGTAGCGACATTGGAAATTCTGATTTTGCCAAATTAGTAGATCTTTGCATCGATAGTAGAAAGTCGAATCAATGAGCAAACTAGAAGGAAAGGCAGAGAAGAAGTGCAGGTCAGTCCAGTTCATTTTCTTCTCCCAGTAAGAAGAGTAAGGGTCCTCCTGCTCAGGGTTTAGGATAACCACAAGGTCAGGGTCAGTCCTAGGGGCCCAGACCACAGTTCACACCTAGGATAGGTCAGTCCACACCATCAGTGGGCAGCTCTCCAGGGACGGTGTTCAGGGGACCAGCCCCAGCAACTTTTGCTTGTCTGTACTGCCATAAGTGGCATAAGGGGGACTGTTAGCGAGTGGCCGGTGCATGCTTACAATGTGGATCTACAGAACATCAGATCAAGAATTGTCCAAAGAGGACTACTATAGTTGCTCCAACACAAGCTGATAGACCTGCTCCTGCACCACAAAGGGGTAGGAAACCTAGTAAATCTAAGGCAGCTGGTCCATCACTGAGGCTTGCATCCGAGTTAGCTGAGAGGCCAGAGACTAGAGTACCTGCCAGGGCCTATGCCATCAGAGCTCAGGAGTAGCAAGATGCGGATGTCATCGAGTGCGTTCTCCCTCTACAACACTTTTGTGCATGCATTGGTGGATCCAAGATCCACTCATTCATATCTGCATCAAACTACCCGTGAGAGGAGTTCGGTGAGAGAGTGATCAAGACATTACGATCACAAATCCACTAGGCCACGATGTGATCTTGAATAAGGTGTATAAAGGTTGCGTTGAGGATTGAGGGTATGAATTCTCGGCAGACCTAATTGACATGATTTTGGGAATGGACTGGTTGTCACGTCATCAGGCAATAATTGATTGCAAATTGGAGAGGATTTCTCTGAAAACTTCTAAGGGTAATGAGATTACTGTTGTGGGTGAAAGGATGATTTCTTGTCAATGTTATCTCATTGATTGCAAGAAGATTAATGAGAAAAGGCTTTGAAGCTTACCTAGCACACGTGGTTGATACTAGGCTGGCTAAGCCAAACCTGTGTAATATACCCACAGTGAGAGACTTCCCGGATGTATTCCCTGAAGAGTTGCCTGGTTTAACACTAGAAAGGGAAGTCGAGTATGCTATTGAGGTAATGCCGGGAACAGCACCAATTTCTATTGCTCCTTATAGGATGGCACCCAGAATTGAGGAGTTGAAAATTCAGTTGTAGGAGTTACTCGATAAAGGGGTTCATACGCCCCAATGTGTCACCATGGGGAGCTCAGGTCTTTGTGAAGAAGAAGGATGGAACCTTGAGATTGTGTATTGATTCTGGCGGTTGAACAAGGTAGCGTGAAGAATAAATATCCATTGCCCGAAATTGTGATCTGTTTTATCAGTTGAAGGGAGCCGTATATTTTCAAAAATTGATCTCAGATCAGGGTATCATCAGTTGAGGGTAAAGGATGCAGATGTGTCAAAAACTGCATTCAGAACCCGATATGGGCATTATGAATTTTTAGTGATACCGTTTGGGTTAACAAATGCACCAGCAGTATTTATGGACCTTATGAACCGTATCTTCCATCCATACTTAGATCAGTTTGTAGTGGTCTTTATTGATGATATTCTGGTGTATTCCAAGGCCAGGGAAGAACATGATGAACATTAGAGGATTGTTACGCAAACCTGCGAAAAGCATTTGTATGCTAAGTTGTCCAAATGTAACCACGGATGAGTGAAATCTCCTTTCTTGGACACATTATATCGGTGAGGATTAGAGTGGATCCCAAAAGATAGAAGCGATGATGGAATGGAAGCCTCCCAGAAATACAACTGAGGTCAGAAGTTTCTTGGGGCTAGCTGGGTATTACAGAAGATTTATGAAGGGGTTCTCTCTTATAGCTGCTCCAATGATCAAGTTGTTGCACAAAAATGTGAAATTTGGCTGGAACGACAAGTGCCAAGCCAATTTTGAGAGGCTGAAGGGTATGTTGATAGAAGCACCAGTGTTAACACAGCCAATGTCGGGAAAAGACTTTGTGGTCTACAGTGATGCCTCACATAATGGGCTAGGGTGTGTATTAACACAAGAGGGGAAAGTGGCTGCCTATGCTTCTAGGCAGTTAAGGCCACATGAACAAAAATACCTTACTCATGATTTGGAGTTAGCAGCAATTATCTTCGCACTGAAGATACGGAGGCATTATTTATATGGTGAAAAATGCTACATCTATATAGACCACAAGAGTCTAAAATATTTGCCAACCCAGAAGGAGCTCAATCTTAGACAGAGGCAATGGATTGAGTTCCTAAAGGACTATGATTGTGTGATAGATTATCATCCTTGGAAGGCAAATGTAGTTGCTAATGCCTTGAGCAGAAAGTCCATCACAACTTTAAGATCACTAAATGCACTGCATCCTTAGCTCAAGATGGAGCTATTTTGGTGAGTTACAAGTGAGGCCAAACCTACTACATCAGATACAAGATGGGCAGAGGGCAAATGAAAAATTAATGGCCATTGTGTGTAAAATTCTAGAGGGAAAGGAAACTAATTATGAGGTGAAAATAGATGGGTGTCGGTACTACAGAGAAAGAGTGTGTGTCCCAGATGATGGGGAACTGGAGACTAGTATTATGAAAGAAGCACACACTAGTGTTTATGCTATGCACCTGGGAAGCACAAAAATGTATAATGATTTGAAGCCTCATTATTGGTGGCCTGGTATGAAGAGGGATATAGCTGACTATGTGACTATGTGTTTAACATGTCGACAAGTTAAGCAGAACATCAAGTTCCATCGAGTTACTCTGACCTATAAGCATACCTTAATGGAAATGGGGCCAGGGTCACTATGGATTTTGTTAGTGGTCTACCTCTCACCCAAAAGAAGCATGATGCGGTGTGGGTGATAGTGGATAGATTGATCACGATCAACACATTTTACGCCAATTAGGGTGACTACTCCTTTGGAGAAGCTAAGCGGTGTATATCAATGAGATAGTTAGACTGTATGGAATCCCACTTTCCATCATATTTGATCGAGACCCAAGGTTTACATCGAGATTCTGGAAAAAGTTGTAAGAAGCCTTGGGCACACAACTCCGCTTTATACGGCTTTTCATCCTCGAGCGGATGGGCCGGTCGAGCAGTAATCGGTAAACCTAAGAACTAATTGAATTTTCATAGTTAATAAATTGAAATGATAGTAACAATGTGAATTTTGTGATAGATCCTGGAGGATATGCTAAGGAGTTGTGTCATTGAGGTTGAGGGGAGTTGGGATAGATACCTCCCATTGGCAGAATTTGCATATAATAATAGCTACCAAGCTAGCATTCAAATGGCTCCGTATGAAGCACTGTATGGGAGGAAATGTAGAACCCCAGTGTGTTGGACTGAAGTGGGCGAAGATAAGCTGGTAGGACTAGACACAGTAAAGCAATTGAAGAAAGTGAAGATAATCAAAGCTAACTTAAAGGTTGCCTTAGATAGACAGAAATCTTATGCTGACTTGAAGAGAAAAGAGATAAAGTATGCAGTTGGCGATAAAGTGTTTCTCAAAGTCTCACCGTGGAAGAAAGTACTGAGGTTTGGAAGAAAGGGTAAGTTAAGCCCTAGGTTCATTGGCCCATATGAAGTCATTGAACGTGTGGGACCAGTGGCCTATCGGCTAGCTTTACCACCAGAATTGGATAAAATCCATAATGTATTCCATGTTTCTATGTTAAGAAGATATCGTTCAGACCCTTCACATGTCATCTCCATAGAAGAGATTGAAATCCAATCGGACTTGACATATACAGAAGAACCCATACGAATCCTAGCTCGAGAAGTGAAGGAACTGAGAAATAAATAAATTCCATTGGTGAAAGTGCTTTGGAGGCACCACAACACTAAAGAGGCAACTCGGGAAAGTGAAGAGATGATGAGGCAATAGTTTCCTCAACTGTTTGCATCAGGAAATTTCGAGGATGAAATTTTTATTAGAGGGGAAGAGTTGTAACATCCTCACTTTAGCTAGTCCACACAGTCTACTGTTCAGGCGACCAATGCCAGTATGGGCAGCTAGAATGTTTGAAATTATAATTAGACTAAAGTGGAGAGTTATAAAGAAACTAAATAATGCTCATAAAAATCAAGGAAAAATTTTTAGAAACGAAATACACTAAGGTTAAGCAATGAAACCCGGTGATGAGTAACTTGAAGAAGTGACAGTGAAGGCCGTTAGCAACCTAAACCTAGGGAAAAATTATAAAATAATTTTTGGGACTCTAGAGAAGGGTCTGACCTTCATATGGCATTAGAATGCCAAGAAAATGCTTAGAAAAATTTTTTTATCGGTACACACAATTTTAGCTAGTTAAGCCAAAAGGAGGGCATTTTGGTCATTTTGTCTTCAAAGATGATTTTTGACCAACTTGTCCATTTATATAAGTGAATTATATGACATAAAATATGAACAAATATTGATGAAAAATTAATTAAAAAATGAATAGGAAAAGGAAGAAGAGAAATTGTGAATAAATGAGATTTATTACCTCATGCTTTTGTAAGCATGAGGTAATTAAAATGCTTAGCCTATCAAATTAAAGGCAAACACTTATAATACATAAAATGGACAGAAAAGAAGGCCAATTCTAGAAAATTTCAGCAGCCACTCTTCTTCCCAAAGAAGACGCCCCATGCTCCTCCTTCCCTCCTCCATTTTCATGCTTACAAAAGCTTGAATCCCTTAGCCCTCTCTCAAAAAAACCTTAACATAGCAACATAAAAACTTGTTCTTACATCTTGGCGAGTCTTTTGGGAGTAAAAAGAAAAGAAAAATAAGAACCCTAGCAAGTTGGAATTTCACTCCATTAGAGGTTAGTGACTTAAACTTGTTTTTCTCTTTAAATTCACATTGAAGGAGTGGTAATTGATGCAAATTTGCAAGAAAATTTAGTGAACATTATGTGTATGTCTTGCTCTAAATTCCAGCAGCCTTGAACTTGGTAGTGTTTTGAAGAGTTCTTAGAATTAAAGTGGTATAGTGGTTGCCCTTAACATTAATTTATTGGTTAGGATGGTGAAAGGTATGGGAATGCAAGTTTTGAGATGGTTGAGATAGGGTTTGAGCTTGAAATTGAGACTTGTTCATGTATTTGGTGAAAGAGAGTTTTAATGGTCAATTATTGACCATTTGGCTGTGTGTGAATAAAAAAATGAAGTGGTTTTTGTAGTGAGAATTGAGTTTGGTGTGGCTGCCCTTGGTGACCTGCAGGACTGGGCATGAGTCCAGCAGGTTTAGGCAGCAATAACTGGAGTTGTAGGGGTTCAATTGGTGCAAGGCCAATTGGACATGAAACTAGACACATAATGGCACAACTTTGGTGAAGAAACCATGCCCAGAAAACCAAACCAATTTGACCTAAAGATTGCCCTAATCCAGGTGACCTGCATTCTGCCTGGGCAAAATGACCGAATGAACAGTGTTTAGTCATTTGGTCATAACTTCGGTGTAGAAAGGTCCAATTGACCTGAAATGTTACCAGCTATTATCTGATATTTAGGCCTACAACTTTTATGGAGGAAACTAACCCAAATTACCACCATAACATATTCAAAAAGTGACCTGAAGTCACTGCTCAAAATACTGTAGATTTGGTCAGTCTAGAAATTCTGGAAAAATTATAATCCGACCAGTTGTGGTTTTTGGGCCATAACTTGAGCTACAAAACTCCAAATGGAGTGATTCAAAAAAGGAAATGTAACTAGACAAAATAAGGAACAACTTTCATGTTGATCATTTTGCCAAATTCCCACTATAAAAATGACTAATGGAATAGTAACCCAAAGCTTGAAATTTGAAAATTTTGAACAATTAATACTAAACTTAGAAATGGTATTGGCAACCAATACCAACAATTGTAGAATGCAAAATGTGGTATGTTGGGAGTATTAAAATCAATGTACCTATTGTCCATGTAAAAGTCAACATTTTGTTGACCAATGAATTGAATAGTAAGACCAAAACTTGAATTTCAAGAATTGTGAAACTTAAAAGTGTAATATGCCCTAGTATACCTAGCAAGATTGGTTTGGATAGGTTGGCATGCCAATAGGGTTACATTAGCGATCTGCATATGGCTTCATTCGATGCATGTTTCATGGCCTCCCATGCCATTCTATGATTAAATAGCCTTTGGCTATGGTAATTGAGTTATTATACTTGAATTATATCCTTGATGATTATTACAGCTTATTAGCTGCTGTGTTGCACACCGGGAGACACAATGTGACCGATTGTGTGATGGTCCAAGGTATTTAGTACCCAGTGCCAGTTTACCCATTTATCCAGTCCAGTCAACTAGTATGGGTTACTCAGGCAATGATAATAAATCTTATCAAATTTTAATTGAATAATACAGCAATAAATATCAGAAATTAAGTCTACCAAAAATGTAAACATACATTCTGCACATTTACTTTATTTTAGTTATTTTATTTTATATTGTCACCACTA
The DNA here is from genome assembly GCF_030052815.1 of Hevea brasiliensis. Taxonomy (NCBI): domain Eukaryota; kingdom Viridiplantae; phylum Streptophyta; class Magnoliopsida; order Malpighiales; family Euphorbiaceae; genus Hevea; species Hevea brasiliensis. Next base: position 20,781 of record NW_026615273.1, read on the forward strand.
AGCAGAATTGCTCAGCGCGTCGCTTTTGCCATGCGCAGTGCGGAGACATAGTGGGAGTCAGACCCTCATACTGAGGTGAGCCTTGGATCTGCGCTCGGAGTTCAAAGTCACCTCACATTGCAGTGCATTTGGTAGGACATTAGGCCACTTTTGATATTTTGATATTTTGTATTTTGTAAACTTCTGTAATGTATATTATAAATTCATGTAATTATGTTTTTGATGTAATTATCTATGAACTATGTTCAGTAATAAATGTGAGCATTTCTCATTGAGTTGACTGTGATATGAATTGAATTAAATTTTGAGATACTGAAGTCAATTGAGAAATTCACGAGAATATATTGGTGGTTGGTAGGATAATGTGATGATTTTATTGGAAATGTTTTTATGATTGGAAGAAGCTGTTTTCCAATTCTGTAGACACTCTGCCAGATTTTCTATAAAATTTGTGAAAAAATTTAGATTGATAAAAAATTGTAAATAAATAAGTAAAAAGGGTAAATTGAATTGAAATATTATTTGGTGCTCCGGCATACTATGTGGCATATCTTGCTCGGCTACTGCTGTAGGCAGTAAGGGTGTCACAACCTGTGTCTATGGAAAGACTAATGTGATAGTCGTGTAAATGATCCTTAGACTTGAAATATTAAGTTATCTTATATAGGAATTACTATATTTTGATACTACTCACATGTCATTCTATATAAGGATAACGAATGTGGCAGCTGTTGGATATAGTATGAACTATGTGGAGATATTTAATTGTCAAGATAGAATTCATCACCTTAGGTAATTAAGGAAAATATTTCAATTGTTCTTGGCCAGTATGAATTGTTAAATCCTTGCACAAAGTAAAATAAGATTGAGATCTTATTTAATTAATCAATTATACTGGGAGGACAGAAATGATTTACACATAGCAGACACATTTTATGCATCAATGTATAAATATAAATATTATTATGAATGGATATTAATTACCTTTGAAGGTGATCACGAAAGGTTAGTCAAACCACTTTGACAAATTCTAATATTTGGTAGTGGTTACACATTGCTAGATGTCAATAATGATCTACAAATATAATTAATCAATTGTGAATTGATGATGAAATAAAAGTATTAATTTTATTTAATTATATTTGTGGCCAACATATTAGGAACCTAATGGGCCACCCACATAAAGACTCTAAGTGAGGAATTAAATTGGATTATCAAGTTAGACTTGATAAAATAATTTTAGAGACTTAAGGACTGAAGCATAAATTTTATTTACATTGCTTAATGTCCTAATAATTAAGTGGAGACTTAATTTAAAGTTTCTAGAATTATAGGAATTAATTATGTGAATTATAATTCCTATAAAGTCAATTATAATTAACAAATTTAAAGGATTAAATTTATAATTATAAAAAGGTTATTCCTATAAATAGGGAAGCTTGTCTTCCATTCAAAACAAGTGAGAGAAGAAAGAAAAGAGCTAGCACTCAAAACTCCCAATATTCTCTAAGAGTGTCTTGGAGAATTTCCTCTAGCCCAGTGCGTGTGGATACCATTAGAGGCCGGACATCTGGACGGCTGGTGGTTTGGTACAACTTGGCCCAGTGATCAGAAAATTCCTTAAGTTGTTTGAGGTAATTTGCTAGATAATGAAATTTTAATTATCACCATTCCATAATTAAAGTTGATCTTGTTTAATTGAGAATTAATGCTTCCTAACATTGATTTGAGCTGAAAAATTAAAAAAAAAAAAAAAAAGAAAATGGCACCCTGTAGTTCACCATGTGTCTCATAGGAACAAACCATAATCATCTTTAAACCGGACCGGAATTGCCCAAGGCTAAAATGATATGGAATCAAACTTATAAGAATCAACCTCAATTTGGGTTAAAGGATGAATTGGACCGATATTGGCCCGCGCTCATGTCTAATTTGACCTTTAAATTTATAGTCATGGCCAATATCGTCTAATTTGAATTATGGCTTAATTAACCTTTATGGCCTAATCGGGACAAATTATTTACAATTAGTTGATTTCAGTTTAAATTGGCACGTGTATTATATAGCTGACAAGACTGACCAAACTATATATCTATAAAAAAATTCACTATCTCCCTCTCTATAACAACCCGAAATTTTAAATTATAAATAAAATAAAAAGAAAATATTATGTTATTAATATTATGAGATTTATTTGAATTGATTTTAAAATAAAGAAAGATAATTAAAAAAGAAAATAAATGAATAAAAATAAAAATGAAAATATAAAAAATATACAAAGATAGTTATATTATATTATATTATATTATATTGTGTGTTATAGTATTTTAATATTAAATATTTTGAAAGTTTAATAATAATAATAATAATAATAATAATAAAACACAACTTTAAAAGTTGTCTGTGTCTCCTCCCCCCCCCTCTCTCTCTCTCTCTCTCTCTCTCTCTCTCTCTCTCTCTCTCTCTTTCTTTTCATTTTTTTTCCTTTTCTCTTTTCTAGTCATAACTTTCTCCTTCGATCAGCATTTTTAGCGTTCTTGGTATCAAAATGTTTCTCTCCTCATGGGCATTGTATAGATACCAAATTTGCGAGGTATCATTTCCTAGTTTGTGCGAATCACGTTACAAAAATTTTACTCCATTTGAAATTTTGGGCTAGATCTCTTTCAAACCATAACTCCAATACACTATCTGAGACCACCAGTATGCTCTACTCGTCGAGGGCTTCGCGACGACACCAATTTGAAATTTTTCTAATACCAAAATTTCGATAGGTACCACAGACTTAGTAGTATTTTTTCGAGCTTTAAATGTGCTTATTTAATTTTGTAACAATTTTATTATAACTCCTAGTGTTGTGGGTTCTACGTAGGTACCCTCATTTATTTGAAATTTGATAGTTGCTCAGTCTACAATTTGGGCAGGCGAGCAAGCTCTAGGAAAAGCGTGAGAACCAAAAAAAAAAAAAAAGAAGAAGTAGCGGTGGCGTGTAGCTATGAGCTACAACCAGCATCATTTACTCTGCAGCCAATAAAAAAAATTTCTCTCTCTCTTTCTCCACACTTTCTTTCTCTCCCTCCCATCACTCTCTTTTCTCTCCCTTCCTTTTGCGACTATCGGTGACCACCACCCACCACCACCAGCGAGATTCCCCACCACCACGATGTTGGCGCACCACCGGTGGCCGAAGAAGCACCAAAAGCTGCGATGAAGTGATGGAGGAGAGAAAAATGAGTGCATAGGGTAGCCAACTTCGGTAGCGATTACGGCTTCATCAAGCGTCGATCTAGGCGATTCGGTGGCGTTGAAATACTTGATACAGGAGATTTCTTTTGATACCCAATTTGTAACATTTGGTGGTCGGATGAGTGAGATATGGAGGAGAGAAGTTTTAGGCTTTTTAATTTTTTTTTTGTTAAATCTAGGATGATTTAACCGTAGGATTGACGATCCGAGACCACCTATGGACTGAAGAAGAGAAGAAGAACAATATGGTATGATCAGATCCCGCATGTCGCCGGCGATCGGCGGCCTACCGTCTTGAGTGGCTTCGGCGAGCTTTGGGGATGATTCAACTTCCAGAGGGTTCCTCATAAATTTTTGAAATTTTTGAGACATAGATAAGTTTTGGGTAAGATTATTTTCATAATTTCTCAGTTTGTAGTGCTTAAATGCAGTGTTTCTTAAACAGGAAAAATTAGAGAAAAATTCTAAGAAAAATATATGATAAAAGTAAAATTATTTGGAGATATTCTATGGTGTTTGTTGAATTTTTGAGTGATTTTAGAATATTTTTGAAAAATATAGATGGATTTTAGTAAGATTTTTAGCATATGGGCATATAAGATTATCTGAAAGTATGATATTTAAATTTTATATGATTGGTTGAAGCCTGAGAATAGAGGTTTAAATATGTGAATATTGAATTGCGTTGAATTAAGAATATGTTAGTTGTTGGAAACTTGTGGAATTGAGTAATTTTGTTGAATAAAATATTCATGGATGATTAGAAAATTACAATTCCTTTTGCGATAGCTTTATAACATTATTAAGAACCGCGGGGTAAAATTTTAGAATTTTTAGAGCTTATTTGAGTGAATTTTTTACAAAATGTCAATTATAGGGACTAAAATATAATTTTTCAAGTTTATGACTATTATGCGATTTGGAGGGCAGGAGGGCCATATGATGTTAATGAGATGTGATTTTGGAAATTCTGAATTTAAAAGTATTATTTGTATCTTTTTGCTGGTTTGGTAGGTCCTAGGTATAGGGAAAACTTTGCCGAATTTTCGGCATAAGTTAGGATTGCCTTTTTAAATTTATTTTTATTTGAATTAGCACTAATAAATTCATAATAAAATTATGTAGGTGATCAGGGTCAACCATCTTCCGTCAACCAACCTCTATAGTCGTCTCTCGTGTCTTTGTGAGTAAAATATTAGTTTTAATTATAATTTCAATATTATTATATGTTCAGACATGCCTATGCATTACTTATAAATATATATCTATGTAGTTAAACACTAGGTATGTTTTATATTGCATTCTTAATTGATGAATTACCATGGATGTTGTTTTATGGTAATTTGGAGCAGTGTGCGTGTGGTGTGTGGTAAGATATGGACAGGACGGGTAGACATGGCTAGAGCTTGACTCACTGGGACCCGTTCTTTTTATGGATAAGTCAGGGTAGGCACAACTCGAGATGATCTCGCTGGCCCCCACATTTGGTTTATTAAGTGAAAGTCCGGCTTGAGAGACACTCGCTGGCAGAGGTTGAATTAAGAGAGCTGTATAGGGGATCGGCTTCTGTATATGTACTGTTTGAATATTAAATGGGTGCGTGAGTAGTCCAAATTTACCTTTTTGCTATTATGATGTGATTTGTATGAAAACTATAAAGGTGTTGCATTCCACTTTTTAGGATGCATTAGCTTTAGATAGCTATAGAAATTATACTTAAAATTGGTATTTTACTCTGAGTCGAACGGTCACTCCTGTTCACCCTATTTTTCTAGGCTACAGGAGGAGACTTTTTTCAGAATAACCTATTTCTTTCCTCGTAGGTTATCAATAATTACTTAATTGTATTATTATTCTCTAAATTTATAATTTAGCACTCCGCATGTACTAGCAGTAGTATTAATCTTGTCAGGGACTGTATGAATTTAAGTTTTTGTATTAATAAATAAAAATTTTTTATGATTTTAAATAGTTTGTAAATGATATAATAGGGTTGAACTGGACTCCCCTAATTTGAGTTTCTGATAATTATTGGGTTAAGTTGGCCTGAAATAAAATTATAATAGTTTAATTTAAATTATTTTATATGCATGTTGGGCCTAAATTGTGGGCTTGGTCATGGGTTTGGGAATAGTAAGGCTTACTATGGGCCTTGGGGGCTTTATGCCGGCCTAGGTCCTAGTGCCGGTCTAGTCCATAGGTTAAGTCGTGACAGAATAAGATCGAGGTTATAGGCTAACCCACCATTTTCAGACTCCCCGGACGCGTCCCATGTGTCAGAATTGGCGTAGGTAAACCTGAAACCCAAGTTTTCTTAATTATTGAGTGCCTGAATTAGATTAAAAATCCATAAATCATTCGTAGTAAGTTAGAAAATTATAAATCCTTTTGTATTAGCTTAATATTGCTAAGGACTCATGAAGTAAAATTTTAGAATTTTTAAAACTTGTTTAGGTGATTTTTGCTAAAAAGTTAGCTCTGGGGACTAAAATGTAATTTTCTCAGATTGTGAGTTTTGACTGATTTGAAGGGCCCAAGAGGGGCCATGTGATATTGATGGGATGTGAATGTGAGACTTGTGATTTTAGAAGTGTTATTTGAACTACTTTGCAGGTTGGGTAGGTCTTAGGTATAGGGGAGACTTTACTAGATTTCTGGCACAAAATAAAGGTGTCCTTATTTCTTTAAAATCCTTGATTTGGGTTAGCACTTATGGATTTATAATATAATTGTCTAGGTGATCGGGATCGACCATCCTTCACTTATAGCCACATGATGGTTTCTGATCAATCAGTGAGTAGATATTTATTTTATTTACAATTTCAATATTATTATGTTTCTGGCATGCTCATGCATCACTTATACTTATATTTATGTAGTTAAGTATTAGGCATACCCTGTTTTGCATTTAATCATGATGATATTACTTTAGTTGCTGTGTTTTGATAATCTAGAGCTGTGTGTGTGAGTTGGTGTGTATGTGGAGTATATGGATATGGGCAGAACGGGTAGATGCGGCTCGAGCTTGACTCACTGGGACCCGATTCTTATTATGAATAAGTCAAGGTAGGCATGGCTTTGAGTTGATCTCACTAACTCCTGCATATGGATTATTAAGCAAAAGTGCAACTCGAGTTGATCTCGCTGGCAGGTCTTGGACTAAGAGAGCTGGGTAGGGGGATCAGCTCCCTATATATGTATACGTGAGTATGGACTTAACACGAGTGCGTGAGTGCTCTAGATTATCCTTGATGTGACTTAATATGATTTGTTTGACTTGTATGAAAATGATGCATTTCATTTCTAAGGATGCATTAGAATTAGAATTAGAAATTGTATGTAAAATAAATATCTTACTCTATGAGTTGAATGCTCACTCCTGCTCACCCTATTTTTCAGGCTACAGGAGGAGTTCTTTTTCAGAGTAACCTGCTTTCTTCCTCGTAGGTTTAACATCAGTTATTTAATTATTTTATTATTTTCTAAATTTGAAATCTAGAACTCCGCATGTGTTAGCAGTAGTATGGACCTTGTTAGGAATTGTGTTAATTTAAATTCTTGAGGTTAATAAATGAAGATTTGTATGATATTTATTCAATTTGTAAATGATGGTATCAGGGTTGGTAGGCTTCCACGACTTGATTTTGATGGTCATCAGTTAGGTTGACCCGAATAAAAATATTTTATTTTATTTTATTTTTATTTTATTTACATGTTGGGTCTCAATTTTTTTGGGCCTTGGTTATAGATTTGGGAACAGTAAGGCTTACTACGGGCCTCAAAGGCTTTATGCCGGCTCAGGTACTAGTGCTGTTTCAGCCCATGGGATCGGGTCGTGACACTCTCTCATTGCTTTGATTACGGTCTTTAACTTCAGCCTAATCATTAAACCGACCATGATAACAGAGAGTTAGAGTTTAATGTTCAATTTTAACTGAATCGTAATTTAACCAATTATTATTAAATATAAATTAATTATATTATAAAATTAATAATCTTTTAAATAATAATAATATTAGATTTTGAATATATTTTAAAACAAAACAAATATATATAATAGATTAAATTTATATATTAATAAAAAATAAATTTTGATATATTCAAATTTTATTATACAATAAATAAACTTTTTTTATAATTGTGATTTTATTAATTATTTTATATTAATACAATATTATATATACAATATAATTAAAATGGCAACAGCTTTTAAAATCCTCACTAGATTAAAATTTGAATCTCTTGCAACAACCTAAATTTTATATAATAATAATAATAATAATAATAATAATTTATTATAATTGGTGTTGTCATTATTAAAAACAAAAAGGTTTTTCTTTCTCCTCTCCTCTCTCAGTTTTCTTCCTCGCAGATTTCTCCTCGTACTTTTTCGTTCGTCACCCAGCTCATTAATCTTCCTTCCCTCTCACTCAGTGACAGGGGCGGACACAAAATTAAGTCTAAGGGGGAAGTTAAAATATAAGTATTCATATAATTATTATAATTAAAAAAAATATGTATTGCATATTTATCAAATAATTAGTTTTTTATCTTAATGTATATTGCACATTAATTTATTTGTTATATAAATTCAAGATTTAAATTTTTTATATAATTTTTTAATTTATTATATAATATAATATTACCATTATATATTATTTTTGAAAGCCAATTAAATTTAGTTATTTATTAGTATGATTGTATTTTACTTCTAATTAAAGTTGGTTCAAAAAAATTTTAAAAAAATAAAATTAACAAGTTATATTACCTTAGTAAATTAAAATATTATAAATAAAATACCTTAAATATAGCAGTGGAATATGAATATTTTAATCTTACAAATTAAAATTTATTATTTACTAAAATTTATTTTCAAAATAGTTTCAATTTTTTAATAAAATTATTATAGTCCATTTAAAATATTGATTGTAAGGTAAAAAAAATCTGTTTTATTACTTGTTAAATATCTCATCTTCAAAATGAAAGAACCTTTTAGAATCTCATTCCAAATATATTTATTTTGGTTGAAAATTCAGTTAAACATTTTAACTGATGATCCGAAAATAAAAAGATCTAATAACAATGTAACACCCCTATTGGCATAGCCTGATATATTTTATTGTTCCAGTGACCGGTGTCGGTCCAGATAAGTAAGAGAAGTAGAACCACGTCTAAGACACTTAGATAAGCCTTGAACATAAATAATTAGTAATTGCCAAATAGTTAAGTATAAAGAAGAAAAACAAAGTACAAAAAGTTAAATGAGCCAGGAGTCACAGCGATGGGTGACCTTCTCGGGAATGATTGCGAGGTCATTTTAAACTCAAATTTCGAACTGTAAAATGTGACGCCGCGGTCCTTAGGATTATTGTAAACACAGTGGAAAAGAGAAAATCACAAAAAAGAGTTGTTAAGCAGGTCAAATAATTAGTTTAGGGATTCGGAAGAAATATCGAATAACTCGCAAACCGGATTTAACCAGCGAGTGGCAATTTGGTCAATTCACCCCTAGAGCTGACTCCTGACCTAACTGTCCAATAAAATTGGAGAAACAAATCTTTGGGAATCGAGAATTAAATTAAAGAACTAATGAAAAAATAAATGTAAAAGAAAAAGAAAATTGAAAAACTTTATTACATCATTGGATGACATCATCATGATGTCAAAACTAATTTTTGATTTTTTCCTACGTAATTGACCAAGTCAATTCTTGTTAAATAAAACATAAAATACATAAAATTGAAAAATTAAACCATTCTTCTTCTTCTTCTTTTTTCAAGTGTGCCACCCCACCTTCCTTTCTCTTTCTCACCATTGAAAAACCACCATTGAAGCTTGAGTTTAAGCTTTCTTTCAACCACTTAACCCTACTTTGACCCTAAACTAAACCATAAAAACTTATTAGTTCAACTTGAGAAAGCTTTAGGGGAAGGAAAGAAAAGAAGAAAAGGAAGAAATTGAAGAGTTGAACTTCAAAGTTAAGGTTAGTGGTTTGAATTGAAAATTTATTGTTTAATACTTATTTTTTTAGTGTAAGTAGTTTAGATCTTAACTTAAAATCAAACAAAAATAATTGTTGAGGGACCAAATAGAAATTTTGGCCAGCTAGGGTTAGGGTTTGATATGAATGAGTTTGATGGTTTTGAATGGTTATTTGAGGTGAATTTGATGTGTAGATCATGAATGTACACTTTGAAATGCATTAGATTGAACTTTATGTGTAGCTAGGGTTTTGAGCATGTGAAAAATTGAAGAAAAATTTGAGAATTGGCCAAATGATGTAGATGACCTTATTTGAGTTGAGAAATGGTCAATTGTGACCATTTGTGATGTGTATGAATTGTTGGAACCAAGTTTAAATTCGGATTGGTTAGGGTCAATCTGCAGGCAGTTTGACCTAGGTCCCTTCGAGGACCAAAGCGAAAATTACCAACCCAATTGGTGTGAAGTCAATTGGGAATGAAACTAGACACAAAATGGCACATTTTTCATTTAAGAATCTGTTTGCTGGTTTTATAACCCCACAAGTGCATGGATCGCTAGCAAGTAATAAAGTGATAAGTAGAGTATCGTTCCCACGAGGACCTTTGTTTAGCAAGTACCAATCTACACAATAATTTTGACTGTCTAGGCTATCAAATATTTAGGGAATGAAGTTTTTTAACTTTAAACACTAGAATAGTAAACTTAAAATGAAGTAATATATTTTTAGAACAATTCTGGAGTTAAGATTTCACACTTGAATCTTATTAGGGATGTTATCTCGTTTATTTACTGAATTGAGGGTCATTTCCCTTGATGGAAATTAACCCTAAGTTATCTTAAATCCTCTCTCAAGACATCTAGGGTGCATTTTAATTAACTCAAACCCTACTTTCATGGTGATCAAACTAATTAAAATCCTTTAAGACCTTTGACCAACTTTTAAGTTCCACAGAGGTATCAGCCTATGTCTAGGTTAGAATTCCTAGGTTCAAGATCTTGATTTTGTAATGTTAATCTTCACCTTTCAGTCCTTCAATCAACATCTACAATCATGTCTAAGTGGGTACTAGCACATAGCATGCATTAAGATCACAAGAAATTAAATCAAGAAATGAATCTCAAATCTAGTAAATAAAACTTAATATTCATCCATAATAATAATTACAAGCATTACTCTCCTAAATCCAGAATAAGGAAACTACTCACTCATGGTGAGTTCAGCAAACATCATGATAAAAGGTAAAAATAGTAAAAAGAAAATCACATAAAAGAAATAAAGCGATAGAAATCTGTTTTGGGATATGAAGCGAAGGAACCAAAGAGAGTTTGCAGCTTTGATATTGTGTTGGCAATCCTCCTCTTCCCAATACTTCAATATTCATTCTTGGAACTTCTATATTTATTCAACACAATTCTAGCAAAATAAATTGGGCAGAATACTCAAGTAATATAGGCTCCCATGGTTGCCTAAACTTGGCAGTCCAATAACTCAACAATTCTTCAAATTTCTTCACCCAAAATACTCCCCATAGCCTCAACACAAACCTTAATAAAGCAAGTTAAAGATATAAGCATTTACCTTTAGTTTAACACTTCTCAACCTTCACCAAAGCTCCTTTTCGTGATGGCTATAGCTTTCCCATGATGTGTGGACAATTTCTTGTGAAAGGATTAGTGGAAATCATGGTGAGATTGAGTGAGATTAAAGCTTGCATGAAGGTGTTTCAATGGAGGTTTGAGAGGAATTTAAATTTGGCAACTTGAGAGGTGAAGAAGATGAATGAAGATAGTGGAAAATTATGTCCACTTTTGGCTTTTATACCTCCACTTAATCAATTAAATATTACTTAAATAATTAAGTTTCCATTATTTATAATTTACACCCCATAATTTCCCTTAATCCCACTTCATTCCAATTTCAAATTTTCATGTAATTTTCAAAATTTAACACTACTTTATTTTAATGGACATTTAGGTCAAAAGTCAACTCTTGGTGTCAATTGACCAAAATGCCCCTATTCGGGTTGTATTCCCGATTTTTAGGTAACACCGATTTTTATTTGTTTCTTGATTTTTCATTTTTCTTTGTACTAATTTATTAATTTTTCTTTGACATTTCTAATGTCAATTATACTTCGATAAGTCTTTAATTATGTCTCAAAACTTAATTTTGAGGTTCCCCATGATCCAGGGTCATTTATTGCTTGAGCAAGAAACTTTCTCGTCTGATCACCCATCATTTGTAGTCTTTGGCTCATTTAACTTAGTTTCATTTTCTCTCTTTTATATTTCCTTAATTTTTCTTGTATTTTTTTTTATTTATTTCATCATTTCATGTCTCCTCACTAACAGTTAAGTGTAGTTCCAGGCATCCTAGTTGTCCGAACAGACACCGGTCTCTTGAGCAGTGAGCACTCTAGAATATAGAGGTGTTACATATGTGAAGCTTTTCAATCTTCTTAAATTCTTCAATTTTCTTCTTTCAATCTTCAACCCAAAGTGAGATTTTGAGAATTGTAGTGTTGGGAATTATAGGAATTATGAGGGAAAATTAGGGTTTTAATGAGCTTTAATGGCTCATCAATGGAGGTTTTTGAGAGAGTGTAAGAGAGAGAAGGTGGGATGGCTAGGAGAAGAAGGAAGAAGGATTTTTTTTTCTTTTTAATTCCTATTTAATCCTATTTGTACTTATCTCAAATTAATTTAATTAAATTATAAATATTTATTATGTCATGCTTACATCATCATTATATCATAAAGCATTTAATTTTTTAATCTTCTTTTCTTTTATTTTTCTTTTCTTCTCCCCACCACTTCACTTTTAATCTATTTTTCATAAATTTAATTTCTTACACTTTAGCGGACATTTAGGCTAAGAGTCACCTTTAAGGGTGAATTGACCAAATTGTCCCTTACCTGTCTAATCAGTTTTTTTAACAGCACTAGATTGCTTCCTGAACTCCAGTTTCATTATTTGAACTTGTTCTCTATTCTTTTATGTGATTTTCCCATTACCATTAGCTTCACAATTTTTCCCTAGGCCTGGGGTGTCATAGGGTCCCACACGAAATTAGGGTAGCAATTGAGCTCACAATCACTTCCCAGTTTGGTCACCCATCACCGGGACCTCGGCTCATTTAATTGATTATGCTTTGTTTTCTTATTTCCATTTCACCTTAATGTGATTTCTATTAATTTTTATTTATGACTTTTCTAGATGATTTAAACATGGTTCTAAATAACCTGACTGTCTGGACAGGCACTAGTCACCGGAACAGTCGAATGTATAGACTACTTAATATAGGGGTGATACAAAAAAGATGGATTATAACCGATGAGGGGCATTTTGGTCAATTCACTCATAGAGGTGACTTTTGACCTAAATGTCCATTAAATTGTGTGAAATTAAAATATTGAAAAAGGGATTGAAAATGAAGAAGAGTATGGAAAGAGAAGAAAGGAAATTGAAATGCTAGATTTATGATATCACAATGATGCAAGCCTGACATAATTAAATTCAAAATTTAAATTAACAAATTTTTGGGATAAATACACATAAATGAAGACAAAAAATAAAAAATAAAAAGCCAAAAATCATCTTCTTCTTTTAGTTTGGCCGGCCACCTCTCTTCTCTCTCCCTATTTTATTTTCCTCCATGGATGAACACTTTGAGCTTATAAAACCTAACTTTATGTAACATCCTCACTATAGCAATTTTGTACATTCTACTGTTCTGGTGACTGGTGTTGGTCCGGACAGCTAGAACATCTGAAAAAATATTTAGACTAGAGTGAGCAGTCATAAATAATTCAAATACTAATAAGAAAAATTAAGAAAAAATTTTAGAAATAAAATACAACCAAGTTAAATGAGTCGGTGCCCTAGTGATGGGTAACCCAGTGGGAAGTTGCGATTTTCGCAGCTAAAAGTCCTAAACTCGGGAGAAAATTCATGAAATAATTCTTGGGACTCCAGAGAAGAGTCATTGAGGTTTTGATGGCATTAGAATGCCAAGAAAATACTTAGAAAAATTTTTAGATTGGTACAGACGATTTTGGCTCAATAAGCCAAACGGAGGGCATTTTGGTCATTTTATCTTCAGAGATGATTTTTAGCCAACTTGTCCAGTTAAATAAATAATTTATATGATCTAAAATATAAATAAATATTGCTAGAGAATTAAATTGAAAATGAGTAAAAAAGAAAAGAAGAGAAAATGAGTTAAAATTGGAAATATGACATCATATTATGTAATTAAAATGTGCCCCATAAATCAAATGAAGACAAGCTTCTTCTTCCTTCCATAGCCCAGCTGAAACACTCTTCATCCATTCTCTATTGAAGCTCTCTTTTTCTCCTTAACATTTCCTCATAAATACCCCCTAAAATCATAAGCTTGCTTTACAAAAATTGTTTCTTATCCCTTAAACAACTTCTAGGCAGCAAAAAGAAGAAGGAATTAAGAGGTTAGGGTAGCTTCGACTCTCCTAAGCAAGGTTAGTTCTCATCTCTCCTTTCCTTTCTTATTCATTCTTGCAATGAAGGGTGATTAAGTATAAATTCTATGAGCAAAACTGAAATTTATGCATGAATGATGAGACCTAAATTTCGGCTAGCAAAGGAAGTTGATAGTCTTGATGTTTTCTTTTGATTAAATTTTGTCTATTAGCATCAATTACAATGTTTACTTAAGCCATAATTGAAGATTGCATGAGTTATGTGAGATGTGAAGTATGGAGTTAGGTTTTGGGGCACAAAATTTGGATTTTTCTTATGTGTTGGTGAATGGAAGTTCTAACGGTCAATTAGTGACCATTTGGCTGAGTATAATGAGGAATTGAAGTGAATTATAGCTTTGGATTTGAGGTTGGGTGTGCTGCCTTGAGTGCCCTGCAGGTCTGGATGTGAGTCTAGCATGTTTGGGCAGCTATAACTTTGGTTGTGTAGGTTCAATTGGTGCAAGGCCAATTGGACATGAAATTAGACACATAATTGTATAACTTTGATGAAGGAACTCTATCTAGAAAATAAACTTTTGATGCCCTAAAATTGACCAAATTCGGGTAGCACCAATTCTGCCTGGGCAAAATGACCAAATGAACAATGTTTATTCATTTGGTCATAACTCAGTGTAGAGAGGTCCAATTGACCTAGAATTTATATCAATGGATAGCTTAGGAAAATTAGAACAACTTTCATGCAGAACACAAACTCAAATTCTAGACTTAACTAAATGAAATTGCTAGCCAAAGTTGAACTACCAACTTTGGCAGAACCAAAAATTGCCCAGAAATTATGGGTAAAGGCAATCCGACCAGTTATGGTGAAATAACCATAACTAGAGCTAGAAATTTCCAAATCGGGTAATTTAAAAAGTGCAACATAACTAGACACAATAAAGAACAACTTTGATTAAGAACACTTGCCAAATTCTCTTTGTAGAATGGCCTAATGGAACAGTGAACTCCAGCACTCAAAAACTAAAATTTTGATTCATTCTCCATTGGTTAGAAGTATGGATTGGCAACTAATGCCAACAGTTTTGGGAACCAAAATATGGTAAATTTATGTGATTAGGACTCATGTAACTTTTATGCATTGGAAAGTCAATAATTTCACCTAAATAGTAAAATGAATAGTAACCTTACATGTAAAACATGAAAATTCAATCAATAACTTTGTAATGTGCCCTAGTACACCTAGTAAGATTGGTTTGGATAGGTTGGCATGCCAATAGGGTTCAGTTAGCAGTACTGTACATGGCATTATGCCATTTTGTGATTCTATGGCTTTTAGCCATTTTGATATCAGTGTGATACTTGGCCTTGTGCCCAATGTTTATTACAGCTTATTAGCTGTTCTGTTGCACACCGGGAGATACATTGTGACCAATGGTGTGACGGCTCGAAGTACTTGGTACCCAGTGCCAGTTTACTCGTTTATCCAGTCCAGTCATCCAGTATAGGTTACTTGAGCAACCAAAAATGGAAGTTGATAAATTTAATGAAATAATTTATATAACAAGTACCAAATAAATAGACCACAAATAATTACCAAAAATTTGTCTGTAAGAGACATCAATATATACACTGCATGTTTATTTCTTTTTAGTTCTTTTTATTTTATTATTGGCACCACTAAGCATTATTGTTTAGCGCGTTGCTTTTTGCCACGCATAGGTTCTAGAGAGACTAACAGAGAGCCCAGTAAACCACAGACTGGGTGAGGCCATTCACAATTCTGCATAGTGTCCATGTCACCTCTCAGACTTCAGTGTATTGGCAGGACACTAGGTCCCATTTTGGTATTTTGTACTGTTTGTATTTTGTAATTAAACTTTTATTTTCTCATGCGTAGTGAAACTCATGTAATATATTCTGGTATTAATGCAAATATTTGTAATTTGTGTTTATAAATGAAAATTTAGTATTTATTTATAATTTTTACATGATTATCATGTGAAATGAATGAATGATAAATAGAAGAATTTTTGAGAAATATTGAGATTATATTGATATAATGGAGTTTGAGAATGATGGGAATGTATTAGAAGTGTTTTTCACAGGTTCTGAAGAACTGTTTTATCCATTTTTAGCTAGTACGCTGTCGGATTTTCTATAAAATTTTCAGAACCTCAAATGACTTTATAATTTCAATAAATGACTTAAACGAGTCAAATTTCATAAATTGCACTTCATAACCATGAAGAAATAAATTAAGGAAGGATACAAATAATTGAGATAAAATATAGTGTTCCAGTACACTGTGTGGCATATCTTACTCGGCAACACGGTAGACGGGTAAGGGGTGTCTCATTTAGTGGTATCAGAGCACGGCTTAGGCGTTTCTAGATCTAGATCGAGTCCATACCATGCATTGTATTTGTAAGAGTCGAGGTGACACTAATGCAGATCTATTTGGTTTTCTTATTTTGATTAGGATATGGACCCCACGTCTTAGAGGGCAGTTGAGGAGGAAGTGGAGAGTCATGCTCCACCTACGGTGAGGCCCGGGGCGGGGAGAACTGCTCCACCGGCACTATGAGCTGCATAGCCTCCACATGCCATGTTTCAGCAAATGGCCGAATTTTTCAGACAAATGGCAGGGGTAATGCCACCACCACCATCTCCATAGCAAAAATCCCATTTGGAAAAACTAAGAAAATTTGGAGTAGTGGATTTTTTTGGCAAGAGAGAAGATGATTTTGTTGCAGCTGAGAACTGGTTGGACAGAATAGGAAGAGTTTTAAAACAACTCCACTGCACCCCAGACCAAAACCTAGAAGCTATTGTATCTCTACTGCAAGATGATGCATATCAATAGTGGGATCTGATGTCGATGAAGTGTAGCGAACAAATAACCTGGGAGTTCTTCCTCGCTCAATTTAGAAAGAAGTATGTGGGAAGTGTGTACCTGGAAGATAGGAGGAGAGAATTTATTAACTTGAGGCAGAGACAGTTGACAGTAGCTGAGTATGAAAGAGAATTTGTCAAATTGAGCCGTTATGGAAGGGAGATAGTCCCTAAAGAGGCTAAAAAGTGTAGAAGATTTGAAGAGGGGTTGAATGAGAACATCAAGATAATGATCACTACCTTGGGAATCACAGACTTCACCAAGTTAGTCAAAGCTGCAGTAAAAGTTGAGAAAGTCAGAATAAGTAAGCAGACCAGAAGAGAGAGACAGCAGAAGAGGGGTCCAGGTCAGTCTAGCTCATCTCCTGCACCTAGGAAGAAGTTCAAAGGTCCACCTGCTCAGAGTTCAGGTCAGCCTTAAGGTCAGGGTCAGTCCTAGGGACCCCTTAATCGTCTACAATGTAGCCGAGCAAGATATACCACACAGTGTACCGAAACACCATATTATATCTCAATCATTTTTATCCTTCCTTAATTTATTTCTTCATGGATATGAAGTGCAATTTGTGAAATTTAACTCATTTAAGTCATTTATTGAAATTATAAATTCATTTGAGGTTCTGAAAATTTTATAGAAAATCCGTGATCTGGCTAAAAATGGATAAAATATTTTTTCGAAACCTGTGAAAAACAGTTCCAATACATTTCCAATCATTCTTAAACTCCATTTGTATCAACATAATCTCAATATTCTCATAACTTCTTCTATTTGACATTCATTCATTTCACATGATAATCATGTTCAAATCATCAATAAATACTAAAATTTCATTTATAACACAAATTACAAATATTTGCATTAATACTAAAATATATTACATGAGTTTCAATTTATACATGAGAAAATAAAAGTTTAATTATAAAATACAAATAGTACCAAAATACCAAAATGGGACCTAATGTCCTACCAATGCACTGTAGTCTGTGAGGTGACACGGATACTATGCAGAACTGTGAATGGCCTCACCCAGTCTGTGGTCTACTGGGCTCTCTGTCCAAATCTTCAGTACCTACGCGTTGCAAAAGCAACGCGCTAAGCATAAAGCTTAGTGGTGCAAATAATACAAGAAAGTATAATATGCAATTAAAAGTAAAAATTTCCTAGTTACTGTGTTTATAAGAAATAAATAATTACTAACTTATTGTTTAGTCAAAGGCTAATTACATTTTATGATATTAACTCGTTCTAGCATTTTATTAATCGTTTTCTTGATGATTTTGAGCTTCTTTTTATTGTAGTTATTCTTATTCTTTATCTTGATATTTAATTTTCTTACTTCTTTTAATAATCAATTCAATTACATTTATACTTTTCCATGCCCAAGTAACCTATACAAATTGACGCCGATTTGGATAAGCGAGTAAACTATAGCGGCTACAGTACCTCAGGCTATCACATCATCGGTCACAATGTGTCTCCCGGTGTGCAAACAGAATGGCTAATAAGCCATAAAAGCAATAAGACATAAAGGCAAGTATAACATCATAATCAGTATAGCCATAGGCTATCATATCACAGAATGGCATGGAGCCACACATTATACGCAGTACTGCTATTAGAATTCTATTGGCATGCCAACCTATCCAAACCAATCACATTAGGCCTACTAGGACATATTACTATTTGTGCTTAACATGTAAGGTTACTATTCATTTAGTCATTTTAGTCAAAATATTGACTTTCTCATATATAATAGTTACATGAGTTTTAATCACATAGATTTACCACATTTTGGTTCCCAAAAGTGTTGGCATTAGTTGCCAATCTATACTTCTAACCAATGGAAAATAAATCAGAAATTTTAGTTTTGGGTATTAGAGTTCGCTGTTCCATTAGGCCATTCTACAGTGAGAATTTGGCCAAATGTTCTTGATCAAAGTTGTTCCTTATTGTGTCTAGTCACATTTTTTTTGAATCACTCCATTTGGAATTTTGTAACTCAAGTTATGGCCTAAACACCATAACTAGCCGGATTATAATTTTTCTAGAATTTCTAGGCAGAATCAATTCTGCAGTTTTTGTACACTGAATGCAGATCAGTTTTTGGATATGTTATGGTCAACATTTGGGTTTGTTTTCTTCATGAAAGTTGTAGTTCAATGTCTCAGCTTTCTACTGGTAAAAATTCAGGTCAATTGGACCTTTCTACACTGAGTTATATCTAAATAAATGAACACTGTTCATTTGGTCATTTTCCAGGGACTACATATTGGTCACTCGAATTAGGTCAATTTTTAGAGCCACTTAGATTGGTTTTCTGGAACAGTTTCCGTCATCAAAGCTGTTGAATTTTGTGTCTAGTCTAACCTCCAATTGGCCTTGCACCAATTGGAGTTACCTAGCTTGAGTTATAACCCCAAGAGCACACTGGACTCAAAGGGTCCAAAATGCACACTTAAGGCAGTATAATTCTCTACATTAGTTAATGTCACCAATCACTCCATTTCCAATTCAAAATACACCAAATGGTCACTAAATGACCATTACAACATCATTTTTTGTTCAATTGCATCTACCCCCATATTTGAGTTTCAAACCCTAGCTCTAGAATTCCAAAGTTTCATATTGTTGCACTAAATTCATAAACTAATGTTTTAAGTGATGCATTCATATCAAGGGCAGCCTATTCACTCATTTAAATCAAAGAAAGTTCATCATAACCCTAGATAACCATGGCTGCCGAATTTCCTTCCTAACCTTTAGGCATGTTTTGTTTAATTTTTCTATATAATTTCAACTTGTTCTCACAAGTTAAACCATTAATTTGAATTAAAATGGCACTTACTTGACTTGGCTCTTTCTTCTTCTTGCAAACTTCAACTTTTCTTCAATCTTTTACTTTAATCTTCTTACCATAAGCAAATATGAAGTTTTTGTTTTGGGAACTAACTAATTTATGGAGATTTTGTAAGGATTTAAAGCTTGAGAAGGAAAAGAAAAATGGAGGAAAAGGATGAAGAGTGGTTCGGCCAACTCCAGAAAATGGAAGAAGATAAGTGAATTTTGGGTTTTTTTTTTCTTTCTCTCATTTTATCCTTTTTATGAATGCTTGTTGAATAGTGATTGCTAACAAATTTTTATTACATCATGCTTACATGTGCATGATGTCATAATCCTAATTAAATTTTATTTTCTTTTTTTTTTCTTTTCTACTCAATTTCAATTTAATTTGTAGCAATATATATTCATATTTTAGATCATAATAATTATTTATTTAACTGGACAAGTTGGCTAAAAATCATCTTTGATGACGAAATAACCAAAATGTCCTCCGTTTGGCTTATTGAGCCAAAATTGTCTGTACCGATCGAAAAATTTTTCTAAGCCTTTTCTTGGTATTCTAATGCCATAGATACCTCAATGACTCTTCTCTGGAGTCTCAAAAATTATTTTATGAATTTTCTCCTGGGTTTAGGGCTCCTAGTTGGGAGGACTGCAACTTCCCACTGGTTACCCATCACAAGGGCCCCGGCTCATTTAACTTGGTTGTATTTTATTTCTAAAATTTTTCCCAAATATTTCTTATTAATATTTGAGTTATTTATGACTCCTCACTCTAATCTAAATATTTTTTCAGACGTTCTAGCTGTCCGGACCAACACTGATCACCGGAACAGTATAATGTATGGAATTGCTACAGTGAGGATGTTACAACTCTTTCCCGCTAATTTAAATTTCGTCCTCGAAATTTATCTGACTTAGGTAATCGTGGAATTGCTACCTCCTTGCTTCTTCACTTCCTTGTATCGCCTCATCAATGTCTGGGTTCGGCTACTCTTGAGCTTCCATAGCATATACCCGTGGTGCCACCCTGACTTCGGGCTTTTCGACTGTCTCAGAAATAATGTTTCATGAAATGTCAGCTGTCTCTGCTCTACTCGGTCTTTTACCCCTTTGAACTGTAGGGGTAGGTCTATTAACTTGTACTGGAGCTATTGAACCACTCCTCTGAGGGCAATCTCTTATGAAGTGATCCGCAGCCCCACACATGTAACACTCTCCAGTTAACAGTCGATACTCCCCTCTGTGTCTCTTACCACAGTGCATACATTCAGGCACTAGGGCTGATCCCCTTGTTATTGTGCCTGGGAAGCTAGCTATAGATATCCCAATCTGGCCTCTCTGGCCTTGTGTCTGATCTTGTGAACTAGAACCCTTAAGCTTCTTACTATTAGTCGGTATACTTGACTGCCCTGGTCCAAATTCCCTCTTACGCTGCCTATCTTTCCTATTCTGTTCACTTACTTTGACTCTTTCCACTTTCAGTACGGCTTCAACTAATTTTGTAAAGTCCATAATACCCAAGGCAGTGATAATTATTTTGATGTTGTCATTTAGCCCTCTTCAAACCTTCTGCACCTCTCTGCTTCTACGAGGACTATCTCTCTTTCGTAGTGGCTTAGTTTGACAAACTCCTTCTCATACTCCACTGTTGATAGCTGTCTCTGCCTCAGGTTAATGAATTCTCTCCTCCTGTCTTTTAGGTACACACTTCTCACATACTTCTTCTTAAATTCAACAAGGAAGAAACTCTAAGTTATCAACTCTAGGCGGACCTCACTAGATACGGTGTCCCACCACTGATAGGCATCATCTTGAAGTAGGGACACAACACCCTCCAAGTTCTGCTCTGGGGTGCAATACAGTTGATTCAATACCCTAATGGTGCGGTCTAGCCAATTCTCAGTCTCCACCGAGTCATTTTCTTTCATACCCACGAAGTCCACAGCTCCAAATTTTCTCAGTCTTTCCATATGGGATTTTTGTTGTAGAGGTGGTGGTGGTGGCATAACCCGACCATGCATGCGAAGAATTCAGCCATTTCTTTGAAACATAGCCGGCGGTAGTGTGCGAACCTTGTCGGTCTTTGGTGGAGTAGGTTCTCCCTGGCCCCCAGACTCAGCTACAGGTGGAGCACGACTCTCCACTTCCTCATCTACTGCTCTCTGTAACGTGGGGTCCATATTCTAATCAAAATAAGAAAGACAAACAGATCTGCATTAGTGTCACCTCGACACTTACAAATGCAATGCATGGTACGGACTCTATCTAGACCCAGAAATGCCTAAACCGTGCTCTGATACCACTAAATGTGACACCCCTTACCCGTCTATAGTGTAGCCAAGCAAGATATGCCACACAGTGTACCGAAACACCATATTCTATCTCAATCATTTTTATCCTTCCTTAATTTATTTCTTCATGGATATGAAGTGCAATTTGTGAAATTTAACTCATTTAAGTCATTTATTGAAATTGGAAATTTATTTGAGGTTCCGAAAATTTTATAGAAAATCCAGCAAAGTACCGGCTAAAAATGGATAAAACAATTCTTCAGAACCTGTGAAAAACACTTCCAATACATTTCCAATCATTCTCAAACTCCATTTGTATCAACATAATCTCAATATTCTCACAACTTCTTCTATTTGAGATTCATTCATTTCACATGATAATCATGGTCAAATCATCAATAAATACTAAAATTTCATTTATAACACAAATTAAAAATATCTGCATTAATACTAAAATATATTACATGAGTTTCAATTTATACATGAGAAAATAAAAGTTTAAATACAAAATACAAACAGTACCAAAATACCAAAATGGGACCTAGTGTCCTACCAATGCACTGTAGTCTGTGAGCTGACACATACACTATGCAGAACTGTGAATGGCCTCACCCAGTCTGTGATCTACTGGGCTCTCTGTCCAAATCTTCAGTTGCAATGCGCTAAGCATAAAGCTTAGTGGTGCCAATAATACAAGAAAATATAATATGCAAATAAAAGTAAAAATTTCCTAGTTACTGTGTTTATAAGAAATAAATAATTACTAACTTATTGTTTAGTCAAAGGCTAATTACGTTTTATGATATTAACTCGTTCTAGCATTTTATTAATCGTTTTCTTGATGATTTTGAGCTTCTTTTTATTGTAGTCATTGTTCTTTATCTTGATATTTAATTTCCTTACTTCTTTTAATAATCAATTCAATTACATTTATACTTTTCTATGCCCAAGTAACCTATACAAATTGACCGGACTGGATAAACGGGTAAACTAGCACTGGGTACCGTGTACTTGAGTCACACCATCGGTCACAATGTGTCTCCCGGTGTGCAAACAGAATGGCTAATAAGCCATAAAAGCAATAAGGCATAAAGCCAAGTGTAACATCATAATCAGTATAGCCATAGGCTATCATATCACAAAATGGCATGGAGCCATACATCATACGTAGTACTGCTATCAGAACCCTATTGGCATGCCAACCTATCCAAACTAATCACATTAGGCCTACTAGGACATATTACAAAGTTATTTCTTGAATATTTGTGCTTAACATGTAAGGTTACTATTCATTTAGTCATTTAAGTCAAAATATTGACTTTCTCATATATAATAGTTACATGAGTTTTAATCACATAGATTTACCACATTTTGGTTCCCAAAAGTGTTGGCATTAGTTGCCAATCCATACTTCTAACCAATGGAAAATAAATAAGAAATTTTAGTTTTGGGTGCTAGAGTTCACTGTTCCATTAGGCCATTCTACAGTGAGAATTTGGCCAAACGTTCTTCATCAAACTTGTTCCTTATTGTGTCTAGTTACATTTCCCTTTTTGAATCACTCCATTTGGAGTTTTGTAGCTCATTTTATGGCCTAAACACCATAACTGACCGGATTGTAATTTTTCCATAATTTCTGGGTAGAATCAATTCTACAGTTTTTGTACACTGACTACAGGTCAGTTTTTGGATATGTTATGGTCAACATTTGGGTTTTTTTTTCTTCATAAAAGTTGTAGGTCCATGTCTCAGCTTTCTACTGGTAAAAATTTAGGTCAATTGGACCTTTCTACACTGAGTTATGACCAAATGAATGAACACTGTTCATTTGGTCATTTTCCAGGGACTGCATATTGGTCACCCGAATTAGGTCAATTTTTAGAGCCACCTAGGTTGGTTTTCTGGGACAGTTTCCCTCATCAAAGTTGTTGCATTTTGTGTTTAGTCTAACCTCCAATTGGTTTTACACCAATTGGAGTTACCTAGCTTGAGTTATAACCCCAAGAGCACATTGGACTCAAAGGGTCCAGAATGCACACTTAAGGCAGTCTAATTCTCTACATTAGTTAATGTCACCAATCACTCCATTTCCAATTCAAACTACACCAAATGGTCACTAAATTACCATTACAACATCATTTTTGTTCAATTTCATCTACCCCCATATTTGAGTTTCAAACCCTAGCCCTAGAATTCCAAAGTTTCATATTCTTGCACTAAACTCATAAACTAATGTTTTAAGTGTTGCATTCATATCAAGGGCAGCCTATTCACTCATTTAAACCAAAGAAAGTTCTTCATAACCCTAGATAACCATGGCTGCCAAATTTCCTTCCTAACCTTTAGGCATGTTTTGTTTAATTTTTCTTCATAATTTCAACTTGTTCTCATAAGTTAAACCATTAATTTGAAGTAAAATGGCACTTACTTGACTTGGCTCTTTCTTCTTCTTGCAAACTTCAACTTTTCTTCAATCTTTCACTTTTAATCTTCTTACCATAAGCAAATATGAAGTTTTTGTTTTGGGAACTAACTAATTTATAGAGATTTTGCAAGGATTTAAAGCTTGAGAAGGAAAAGAAAAATGGAGGAAAAGGATGAAGAGTGGTTCGGCCAACTCTAGAAAATGGAAGAAGATGAGTGAATTTTGGTTTTTTTTTTTTTCTCATTTTAGCCATTTTATGAATGCTTGTTGAATAGTAATTGGCTAACAAATTTTTATTACATCATGCTTACATGTGCATGATGTCATAATCCTAATTAAATTTTATTTTTTTTTCTACTCAATTTCAATTTAATTTGTAGCGATATTTATTCATACTTTAGATTGTAATAATTATTTATTTAACTGGACAAGTTGGCCAAAAATCATTTCTGAAGACGAAATGACCAAAATGCCCTCCGTTTGGCTTATTGAGCCGAAATTGTCTGTACCGATCGAAAAATTTATCTACGCCTTTTCTTGGCATTCTAATGCCATAGAAACCTCAATCACTCTTCTCTGGAGTCTCAAAAATTATTTTATGAATTTTCTCCCGAGTTTAGGGCTCCTAGTTGGGAGGACTGCAACTTCTCACTGGGTTACCCATCGCTAGGGCCCCAGCTCATTTAACTTGGTTGTATTTTATTTATAAAATTTTTCCTAAATTTTTCTTATTAATATTTGAGTTATTTATGACTCCTTACTCTAGTCTAAATATTTTTCCAGACGTTCTAGCTGTCCGGACCTACACCAGTCACTAGAACAGTAGAATGTATGGAATTATTACAGTGAGAATGTTACAGGGACCCACGCCACAGTTCACACCTAGGAGAGGTTAGTCCACACCATTAGTGGGCAGCTCTCTAGGGATCGTGTTCGAGGACCTACCCGACATCTTACCTTGTCCACACTTCTGAAGTGGCATAAGAAGTGTTGAGAGTGATGGAGTGCCGACCTAAGGTGTGGGTTGTGAGCATCGATTAAGGAAGCGTCTCTGTGAGCGCATATTTGCTCTAGCATAAGTAGATAGACACCTTTGCACCTTAAAGTGGTAGGAAGTCCGGTAAATCTGAGGCAGCTGGTCCATCACAAAGACTTACATCTGAGCCAGTCAAGAGGCTAGAGGCTAGAGCACCTACCAGAGCTTATGCTATGAGAGCTCAAGAGGAGCAAGATGCCACGGACGTTATCAGGGGTACATTCTCCCTCTACAACACATCTGTGCATACATTGGTGGATCCAGGATCCACTTATTCATACATTTGCATCAACCTACCCATAGAAAGGGGGATACTAGTAGGGGAGAGTGACGAAGACATTTTGGCCACTAATCCATTGGGCCACAGTGTGGCGGTGAACAAGGTGTACAAAGGTTGCTCGTTAAGGATTCAGGGTATGGATTCTTGTGGACACGATAGTATTGCCTTTCCATGAGTTTCACGTGATTTTGGGAATAGGCGGTTGTCATGTCATCGAGGCAATGGTTGATTGTAAATTGAAGAAGATTTATACGAAAACTCACGAGGGTAATGAGATTACGGTTGTGAGGAAAGGGCGATTTCTTGTCCAATGTCATCTCGAGCACGATTGTAAGAAAAGCGATCGAGAAAAGTGTGAAGCCTACCTAGCACATGTGGTGGATACTAGGCGACTAAGCCGGATCATGTGACATACCACGATGAGAGACTTCCCGGATGTGTTCCACTGAAGAATTGCACAGTTTACCACGAGAAAGGAAGTCGAATTTTTATTGAAATCTTGCAGATAGCACCAATCTCTATTGCTCCTTATAGGATGGCACCTATTGAGTTAAAGGAGCTGAAAATCTAGCTGTAGAAGTTACTTGATAAGGGGTTCATATGCCCCAGTGTGTCACCATGGGGAGCTCCAATGCTATTTGTGAAGAAGAAGGATGGGACTTTGAGGTTATGCATCAATTATCGATTGAATAAAGTGATGTGAAGAACAAGTATCCGTTGCCTAGAATAGATGATCTGTTTGATCGGTTGAAGGAAGCGAGAGTATTTTCTAAAAGCGATCTCGGATCGGTATCATCGATTAAGGGTGAAGGATGCAGATGTGCCAAAGACCGCATTCAGGACCCGATATGGGCATTATGAGTTCCTAGTGATGCCCTTTGGCCTAACAAATGCACTAGCAACATTCATGAACCTTATGAACTGTATCTTCCATCCATACCTAGATTGGTTCATAGTGGTCTTTATTGATGATATCTTGCTCTATTCCAAGACTAGGGAAGAACATGATGAACATTTGATGATTGTTCTGCAAACCCTGAAAGAAAAGAAGCTGTATGCTAAGTTGTCCAAGTGTGACTTCTAGTTGATTGAGATTGCATTCCTTGGACACATAGTGTCAGCTGATGGGATTAGAGTGGATCCCAAAAAAATAAAAGTAGTGATAAAATGGAAGCCTCCCAGAAATACAACTGAGGTCAGAAGTTTCTTAGGGCTAGCTGGATATTACAGAAGATTTGTGAAGGGATTTTCTTTAATAGCTGCCCTAATGACCAAGTTATTACACAAGAATGTCAGATTTGACTGCAATGGCAAGTTTCAGGCCAGTTTTGAGAAGTTGAAGGCTATGTTGATAGAGGCACCAGTGTTAACATAGCCAGTGTCAAGAAAGGACTTAGTGGTCTACAATGATGCCTTGCATAATGGGTTAGGGTGTGTATTGATGCAAGAGGGGAAGGTGGTTGCTTATGCTTCTAGGTAGCTAAGGCCACATGAACAAAACTACCTTACCCATGATTTAGAACTTGCAGCAATTATCTTCGCACTAAAGATATGGAGGCACTACTTGTATAGTGAAAAGTACTACATTTACACAGACCATAAAAGTCTAAAAATATTTGCCAACCTAGAAGGAGCTCAACCTTAGACAGAGGCGATGGATTGAGTTCCTAAAGGACTATGACTATGTGATTGACTACCATCTTGGGAAAACAAATGTAGTTGCTCATGCTTTGAGCAGAAAATCCATCACAGCTTTGAGATTATTGAATGCCCGTTTATCCTTGGCTCGAGATGGAGCTATTTTAATTGAGTTGCAAGTGAGGCCAAACCTGCTACAGCAGATTTTAGATGGGCAGAAGGTAGATGAGAAGTTAATGGCTACTATGAGCAAAATCTTAGAAGGGAAGGCAACTGACAATGAGGTGAAAGAAGATGGGTGCACATGTACTACAAAGGAAGAGTGTGTGTACCAGATGATGGGGAATTGAAAGCCAGTATTCTAAAAGAGGCACACACCAGTGTTTATGCTATGCACCCAGAAAGTACAAAAATGTATCATGACCTGAAGCTTCATTATTGGTGGCCTGGTATAAAGAAGGACATAGCTGACTATTTGACTAAATGCTTGACATGTCAGCAAGTCAAGGCAGAACATCAAGTTCCATCGGGTTTACTACAGCCCATACGCATGCCTAAATGGAAATGAGATCGGGTCACCATGGATTTTGTAAGTGGTCTACCTCTCACCTAGAAGAAGCATGATGCAGTATAGGTGATAGTAGATAGATTGACAAAGTCAGCACACTTTCTGCTAGTTTGGATTGATTACTCACTGGAGAAGTTAGCAGAATTGTATATCAGTGAGATAGTTAGACTGCATGGAATTCCACTTTCCATCATATTTGATCGAGACCGAAGGCTTACATCTAGATTTTGGAAGAAGTTGCATGAAACCTTGGGTACACAACTCCACTTTAGCACAGCTTTCCATCCTCAGACGGATGGGTAATCAGAAAGAGTAATTCAGGTCCTTGAGGATATGCTGAGGAGTTGTGTCATCGAGTTCGAGGGAAGTTGAGATAGATACCTCCCACTGGCAGAATTTGCATACAACAATAGCTACCAAGCTAGCATCCAAATAGCCCCGTATGAAGCATTGTATGGGAGAAAATATAAAACTCTGGTGTATTGGACTGAAATGGGCGAAGACAAGCGGTAAGGCTAGACCTGGTGAAACATACTGAGGAGAAAGTAAAATTAATCAAAGCCAATCTGAAGGTTGCCTCTGATAGACAAAAATCCTATACCAACCTGAAAAGAAAAGAAATAGAATATGCAGTTGGCGATAAGGTATTCCTCAAAGTGTCACCATGGAAAAAAGTACTAAGGTTTGGAAGAAAAGGTAAGTTAAGCCCGAGGTTCATTGGCCCATATGAAATTATTGAGCGTGTGGGACCAAAGAGCCTATAGGCTATCTTTACCACCAAAGCTGGACAAGATCCACAATGTGTTTCATGTATCTATCCTAAGAAGATACCGCTCAGATCCTTCACATGTCATTTCCATGGAAGAAATTAAAGTACAACCGGACTTGACATATGAAGAAGAACCCTTACGAATCCTAGCTCGGGAAATGAAGGAGTTAAGGAAAAAATAGATTCCACTGGTGAAAGCACTTTGGAGGTATCACAACATCGAGGAAGCAACTTGGGAAAGTGAAGAGATGATGAGGCAACAGTTCCCTCAACTGTTTGCATCAGGTAAATTTCGAGGACGAAATTTAAATTAGAGGGGAAGAGTTGTAACATCCTCAATGTAGCAATTTCGTACATTCTACTATTTCAGTGATCGGTGTTGGTCCGGACAACTAGAACATCTGGAAAAATATTTAGACTAGAGTGAGGAGCCATAAATAATTCAAATACTAATAAGAAAAATTAAGGAAAAATTTTAGAAATAAAATACAACCAAGTTAAATGAGCCGGTGCCCTAGTAATGGGTAACACAGTGGGAAGTTGCGGTTTTTATAGCTAGAAGCCCTAAACTCAGGAGAAAATTCATGAAATAATTCTTGGGACTCTAGAGAAGAGTCATTGAGGTTTTGATAGCAATAAAATGCCAAGAAAATACTTAGAAAAATTTTTAGATCAGTACAGACGATTTTGGCTCAATAAGCCAAACGGAGAGCATTTTGGTCATTTCATCTTCAGAGATGATTTTTGGCCAACTTTTCTAGTGAAATAAATATTTTATATGATCTAAAATATGAATAAATATTGCTAGAAAATTAAATTGAAAATGAGTAGAAAAGAAAAGAAGAGAAAATGAGTTAAAATTAGAAATATTACATCATATTATGTAATTAAAATGTGCTCCACCAATCAAATGAAGACAAGTCTTTATAAACCCACTTAAAAAGAGTTAAATGAGGAGAAATTAAAAAGGAAAAATATGCTTCTTCTTCCTTCCATAGCCCAACTAAAACACTATTTATCCATACTCCATTGAAGCTATCTTTTTCTCCTTAACATTTCCTCATAAATACCCCTTAAAATATAAGCTTGCTTCATAAAAATTGTTTCTTATCCCTTAAACAACTTCTAGGCAGCAAAAAGAAGAAGGAATTAAGAGGTTAGGGCAGCTTGGACTCTCCTAAGCAAGGTTAGTGCGCATCCCTCCTTTCCTTTTTTCTTTATTCTTACAATTAAAGGTGATTAAGTATAAATTCCTTGAGCAAAACTGAAATTTATGCATGAATGATGAGACCCAAATTTTGGCTACCAAAGGAAGTTGATAATCTTGATGTTTTCTTTTGATTAAATTTTGTCTATTAGCATCAATTACAATGTTTACTTAAGCCATAATTGAAGATTGCATGAGTTATGTGAGATGTGAAGTATGGAGTTAGGGTTTGGGGCACAAAATTTGGATTTTTCTTATGTGTTGGTGAATAGAAGTTCTAATGGTCAATTAGTGACCATTTGGCTAAGTATAATGAGGAATTGAAGTGAATTGTAGCTTTGGATTTGAGGTTGGATGTGCTGCCTTGAGTGCCCTGCAGATCTAGATGTGAGTCCAGCATGTTTGGGCAGCTCTAACTTTGGTTGTGTAGGTTCAATTGGTGCAAGGCCAATTAGACATGAAATTAGACACATAATGGCACAACTTTGATGAAGGAACTCTATCCAGAAAATGAACTTTTGATACCCTAAAAATTGACCAAATCAGGGTAGCACCAATTCTGCCTGGGCAAAATGACCAAATGAACAGTGTTCATTCATTTGGTCATAACTCAGTGTAGAGAGGTCCAATTGACCTAAAATTTATATCAATGGACAGCTTAGAAAAATTAGAACAACTTTCATGCGGAACACAAACTCAAATTCTGGATTTAACTAAATGAAATTGCTAGCCAAAGTTGAACTGCCAAATCTGGCAGAACGAAAAATTGCCTAGAAATTATGGGTAAAGGCAATCCGACCAGTTATGGTAAAATAACTATAACTTGAGCTAGCAAACTCCAAATGGGATAATTCAAAAAGTGAAATGTAACTAGACACAATAAAGAACAACTTTGATAAAAAAACTGTCACACCTTACCCCTCTGTAAGGCATAACATGATCCCGTAGAATACCTAATGAACTACCGAACTTCACCTACCGATAACTCATTAAGTACCCTACAAGGGATTTTAAAACAATTTTCTTATCTTTGACAAGTGGTGAGCATTTCAAATAAGTATTTAAAACATTTAGTTGAAATTAAAACTAATTAATATTTTTGGCCATTTTAGTTTTCCGCAAATTTTATAAAAATTTTGTGAGTTTCCTCTGTATTTTGAAAACCGTTCTTCGAATACCTGTAAAAAGCACTTCTAAAAGTTTTTCTCAACCACTACTTTAATTTCAAACTCAATCTCAAACAATTTCTCAAATTCACAAGTTCAATCATTTCTTCAAAATACTGTCCATCAATATCATTTATTCATATTCCATTCAAGATAAACAATTTATATATTCATCATACTAAAATTTACATTCAGGAAGTCCAAACTAAAATTTATTACAACTTTTATACAAACTTTGTACAAGCTGCTCAAGACCCATGTACATGTCCATACATTTATGTGCAATATATACATCAAAAGAAATATTTCTGATTAGGGTATAAATTATAAATCAAGACTTCAAGTGATGACTTCACACACCTCGTGACTCGATCTGCTGCTCCTCTAATTTCATGTCTGCGGCAATAAAGCTATCACGAGTACTAAGACTCGATGGTTCACAATATACTAAAATAATCTTTATGCAAAACTTAAAGCACATTCATTAAAAAATTTGACTAAACATGAAAATTAAATACAATCATGCATTGTAAGACTTTACATGTAAACCAAGTTTATTTCAAAGTATCAAAACACATTTCATAAAACACACAGTTAAATCATGCCATTCAAACAAATAGAATCTCAATAGCCGAGGCTAAGAGAAATCACATGAATCTCGATAGCCAGAGGCTAACGAGACATCATGTCACAAGGCTAGCTAGCTCAAATATATGGATATCCATTCACATCCTCTACTACTGGCACACCTCAACACTTCTCCAGAGAAGGAATCAAAATTCGAAACTAATTACCCCCACAAGTCGTGCTAGTGAGGTGTTCAAACATATGGTCGTGATACTGTGGTTTTAAAACTTATCTTAACAATTTGCTAAACATTGTCATTTCAAATATACACAATAAATTTCACAATTTGAATCAAAACATCATAAGTAAGGTCACAATACTTTCAACAATTCAAAGCAACAATAAAATGCATATTTCATTCATTTAATCAATGAATTTTTTTAAAGCATAGTAATATTGTGCACAAACCTCAAACGAGTCGTCCTTTAGCATCGACTCGGTTAATCGGGTTCCTTCACGATATTAATTTCAACTGAAACACACAATTTTACAATGTTTCAGTACTATAACTTAAAATAAATTCAAAATAAACTTAGCTTCACATTTACCTAACTCTAACGTGTTAAATTCGACGTTCTCGAAATTTTGTGTTTCGGGTTACTATTCACTACACTATTCAAGTCAAATTATTGACTTTCTAAGGCTTAATAGGTATGGGAACTCCAACTTCACCCACATACCACATTTTGGTCACCAAACTTGTTGGTTTTGGTCATTTGTTTAAAGCTTAGGTCATTTTGGCAAAATTGCCAATTTTCGGTTTTGGTTTTCCGAAGTTGCACTATTCCATTGGTCGATCTACTGTTGAAATTTGACAAAACTTCCTTCATAGAAAATGTTCCTTATTGTCTTAAGTGTATTCTCATTTTTGGATCACCTCAATCGGAGTTTTGTAACTCAAGTTATGGCCAAAATAAGTTTACTGTTCACGTGCACTGTTCATACTGCAATTTAGGTGCTGGCAGGTTTTTGGTCCAACTTTGGTCAATTATTTGATCAAGTTAAGTTCATAATTTGGTCTCACTTTCTTCATATGAAATGTTGTACTATGTCTTAGGTTTCCATCGGTTCAAGAATCGCCTAAATCCGAGTTTTCTAGAGAGAGTTATAGCTATCCAAACTTTGCTGCTCAACTAAAAATCTGCAGAATTTCAGTACAGAAATTTTAACTTTGCTCAATGATTTGAATGAGTTAATGGCCTAATTTGGGTTGGTGTTCTTCATAAAAGTTTTAGATCTATATCATATCTAATTGCTGGTAAAATTTCAGGTCAATTTGACCTACCTAACTCGAGTTATGACCAAATGAACAGTTACTGTTCATTTGGTCAGTTTAGTGCAGTGGCAGCCTGCTATCAACTCACTTTGGTCAATTGTTTCACCAAGTTTTGGTCAGATTTTGGCAATGGTTCCTTAATGAAAATTGTGCTCTTTTATGTCTATTTTCATCTCCAATTGGTGGCATATCAATTGGACTTGTAAAATTTGAGTTTTGGTCCTTCAAAGTGGGTTTGGTCATGCTGCCAGCAGCATGACCATTTACCTCCGAATTTAGTTTTCATTCCTATCATTCCCACACAAGTTATTTGGTCATAATTGACCATTATTTCATTTCACAATAGGTTAAACATGCCATTTATGCATTTCTCCAAATTTTGGTTCATAAACCCTAGCATTGAAACCCTAACTCACTCATTCAATCACAATTGGTGCATTTCCATCTTAACACCATACTAATGTAAGTTTATTAACATCTTTAATTCCCTTTAAACACATCAAACCATACCAATCATACTCCCATCAACCAAGCCAAAATTTCAGTTTAGTCCTTCTCCCATGATTTTATTTCATTTCAAGTTTATTTACAAGCTCTTGATGCCACACTAACACTAATTAAACAATAAAAATTGAAGTTTATAGTACTATACCTTGAGCAGAATTTTCTTCCTCCTTTTCTTCAAATTTTTTTCTTTCTTTTCCTTGAATCTTCTTTCTTAGTTGCCCAAACAAGGTCTACTTATGGTAGAACAATTTTGTATGGTTGGATTTTAGTTTTTCAAGCTCAAAAATGAGCTTTCATGGTGGTTTTGTGAGGGAGAGAAGAGAGTGACGTTTTGAGAAGATGAAGATGACTTTTTGTTGTTAATTTTTTTCTTTTCTTAATTTATTTTAGTTGATGGAAGACCACAAAATCCCATTTTATAAATAACTTAATTAATTTCTTATTGACATCATTCATGATGTCATCATCTTTAACTTTTCTATCTTCTTCTTCTTTTTTTTTTTCTTTTTTTTTTCTATTAGTTTTTTTATTTAATTCTCGATTCAAATTTTCTTTTCTCCGATTTTATTTGTGATTAGGTCGAGTTAGCACTTGGGGTCAATTGACCAAATTGCCCTCGTCAGTTCATCGGTTTGCAAATAATCCAATATTTCTTCCGCTCACGACCTAATTATTTGACTGACTTAACAGTTCTTTTTCGTGATTTTCTCTTTTCCACTTTGTGTCCATAAGGGTCCTAAGGACGCAGCGTCACTTTACGGTTCGAAATTTGAGTTTAAAGCGACTTGCGGCCGTTCAGAAGGTCACTCATCATTTGTGACTCTCGGCACGTTTAACCTCATATGATCATTTTTTCATATTTGTAGTTAAATAATTAAACATTAATAATTATTTTTGATTATGACTTCTCATGTTGTCTTAAGTGTGGCTCTAATCTATTTATTTGTCCTGACCGACACCGTTCACCGGAACAGTGAAATATACAAGGCTATAACAATAGTGGTGTTACAATTCTCCCCCCCTTAAATAAATTTCGTCTCGAAATTTTACCTGGTATCAATCTCTGAATGGCTGTGGGTGTTGTCTCCTCATGTCCTCCTCTCGTTCCCAAGTAGCTTCTTGGCCCGAATGATGGTTCCACAGCACTTTTACCAACGGTATCTGCTTATTCCGCAGCTGCTTCACCTCATGAGCCAGAATCTTTATGGGTTCTTCTTCATATGTGAGGTCTGGATTCACTTCTATTTCCTCTACTGGTAGTACATGAGATGGGTCTGATCGATACCTCCTCAACATAGACACATGGAAGACATTATGTATCTTCTCCAACTCTGGAGGTAGTGCCAAACGATATGCCAAAGGACCCACTCTTTCCAGAACCTCATATGGCCCGATAAAACGAGGACTCAGTTTCCCCTTTCTGCCGAATCTCATAATCCTCTTCCAAGGAGAAACCTTGAGGAAAACTTTCTCACCCACTGCATACTCAATATCCCTTCTCTTCAAATCAATGTAGGACTTCTGACGATCTGATGCAGCTTTAAGTCGATCTTTGATCACCCGGATTTTCTCCTCAGTTTGCTGAACAATTTCGGGTCCAATCATCTTTCTTTCACCCACGTCATCCCAACACAACGGGGTTCTACATTTTCTGCCATACAAAGCTTCATATGGAGGCATCCCAATGCTTGATTGATAGCTGTTGTTATAAGCAAACTCAATCAAAGGCAAGTGTGTATCCCAACTACCCTCAAACTCAATCACACAAGCCCGTAGCATGTCCTCCAAGATCTGAATTACCCTCTCGGGTGGCCATGCATGCGTGGGTGGAATGCGATCGAAGTTCAATCTAGTTCCTAGGGCTCTCTGAAGACTACCCCGAGAATCTAGAAGTGAACCTAGGATCTGCATACGTCACGATGAATCGGCACTCCATGCAATCTCACAATCTCATCGATGTATAACTTGGCCAATCTTTCTAAAGCGTAGTCCATCCGGTGGCGGAAAATGAGCGATTTAGTCAATCACAACAATGACCCATCTTGCATCATGACTCTTACGTGTCCTCGGAAGTCCCATCACAAAATCCATCGTTATTCTCTCCCATTTCCACTCTGATGCGGTAGTGGATGTAACAACCAATGGTACTTGATGCTCTGGCTTTACTTGCGACAAGTTAGGCATTTGGACACAAACTCGCCACATCTCTCTTCATACCCATCCACCAAGAATGCTCCTTTAGCCCTCTATACATTTTTGTTCCACTGTGGTACATGGCAAAGGAGACTCATGTGCTTCCTTCAAAATGATCGCCTCAAATCAACATCATTAGGAACACACATTACGCCTGGTGTAGCAAATGAGACCATCATCTCTGATTGAGAATTACGGTTTCTTGCCTGTCGGACTTCTTCCATCAACTTCGATACTTCGATCATTACGAGTAGCCATTCTAATCGATCAATCAACACCGCTGTACATGCCATGCAACTACTCTGCCCATCATCACTAATCTCTAAACTAGCATGCAATGATCTTAACTCATGTACCAAAGACAAAGGAGTAACCCGTAGACTTGCCATAGTCTTGCGACTTAAGGCATCGACCACAACATTAGCTTTCCACTGGTGATAGTCTATCGACAATCATAGTCTTTATCAACTCTAACCATCTCCTCTGTCTCAAATTCAGCTCTTTTGGGTGCCCAAATACTTTAAACTCTTATGATCTGTGTAGATGTAGCACTTCTCCCCATACAAATAATGTCTCCAGATCTTAAGAGCAAACACAATGGCTGAGCTCCAAATCATGTGTTGGATAATTCCTCTCATGCGGTTTTAGTGGCGTGATGCATAGGCAATGACATTTCGATCTTGCATCAACACACACCTAACCCATTGTGAGAAGCATCACTATAAAGCGTATATTCTTTATCCGGTAGGTAAAGTTAGGGTGGAGCTTGATCAAACATCTCTTCAATTCATCAAAACTCTGCTGGCATTTATCCGTCCACGAAATTTTACATCTTTTCTAAGCGGCTTGGTCAATGGAGATGCCAACATGGAGAATCCTTCACAAATCTACGGTAGTATCGGCTAAACCAGAAAACTACGAATTTACGTGACATTTAGGTGGCCTCCAATTAAGGCGACTTCAATCTTACTTGGATCTACCTTAATGCCCTCTTACGATACTACATGCCCCAAAAAGATATTTCTTTCAGCCAAAATTCACACTTCGACAATTTGGCATATAGTTGTTTCTCTCTCAAAGTCTGCGGTACAATCATGGATGCCTATCATGCTCTTACGCATTCCTCGAATAGACCAATATATCATCTATGAATACCACAACAAGCTGGTCGAGGTATGGTCTCAAAATAGTGTTCATCGATCCATAAAAGCAAAGGAGCATTAGTTAACCGAATGGCATGACCAAGAACTCATAATGGCCATAGCGGGTTACGAAGGCGATTTTAGTAATACTTTGCTCTTGTACTTTCGGTGATAATAACTCGATCTCGTGTCAATTTTGGAGAACAATTGCACCCCTCAACTGATCAAACAAGTCATCAATGCGGGGTCATGAATATCTATTCTTTATTGTCACCTTATTCAATCCGATAATCAATGCATAACCGGAGAGTGCCATCCTTCTTCTTTACAAACACTACTGGCGCTCCCCAAGGTAACACACTAGGCGGATAAAGCCCTTGTCAAGCAACTCTTGCAATCGCACTTTCAACTCTTTCAGTGCAGTGCCATTCTATATGGCGTTATGGAGATTGGGTCCACACCAGGCATAACATCAATTTCAAACTGCACCTCTCTTTCTGGAGGTAATCCTGGCAATTCATCAGGAAATACATCCGGAAAGTCACATACCGTAGGGATGTCCCTTAGTGCTGGACTCCCCACCTGGGTGTCTATCACATGTGCCAAGTATGCTTCACACCCCTTTTTAATCATCCTTCTGGCTAGTGCAGCCGAAATGATGTTTGATGGCAGTAAATGCCTCTCCCCGTGTATTACCACATCACCGTACAAAGGGAGACCAAAGTAGTATCTTGATCTCTGATCAATCATAGCATGATGCCTGGCTAACCAATCCATGCCCAAGATGATATCATACTCTCTAAAGGGCATTTCAATCAAGTCTGACAGGAAAACATGTCCTTGGATCACCAAAGGACAGTCTCTATAGATTCTGTTGACTCGGACTTCTTGTCCTAACGGACTAGTTACTAGCACTTCAAAATCCATTTGCACACATGGAACAGCAAGTGAACTGACTATGCTAGCACTAACATATGAATGGGTTGAACCCGGATCAAACAATACAAATACATCTTGACCAGAGATAGAGAATGTACCAGCTACCACATCAGAAGTCTCAGCCTCTTCTCGCTGTTTCATTGCGTAGATTCTGGTTGAAGCACTTCCTTGTCCTGACTGACCAACTGTGCCCTGACTGCCTGAAGTAGTGCCTCTACCTCTGCCTCTTCCTCTGCCAAATGACTGTGAACCTCTAGGAGCAGGACTCTGAATAGATCCTTCAGCAGTAGTAGGAGCTGGACCATATCTCGGAGCACTAGTACAGTCTTTAGCTATATGGCCCTTGCCTCCACAGTTAAAACAGGCTCCAGTGGCCCAATAGCATTCCCCCCCATGAATCTTGCCACAAGTCTCACAGGGGCGGGCAGAATGTGAACCCCTGCTTGACTGCTGACCAGACCTAGGGGGTCTCTGACCAGAAAATCTGCCTCTGCCAAATCTGCCACCTCGACCCCTGCTGGGTCCACTAAACTTCTTTTTCTTTCCGGAGGTAGCACCAGAACTCTGCTCAACTGATTTTTCCCCCTTGTCTTTTTCTAATTTCTCGACTTTTTCCTTCACTGGGTTTGCTTCTGCTTCAACTCTCTCCAATTCAAGTGCTTGAGACATAAGCTCTGAGAAGTTGCTGTGTCAAAATCCTACAACTTGCATCCGTATGCTGGGCTTCAAACCCGTTTCAAATCTCTTGCACCTTGCCTTACTGGTAGTAAGGAGACTCTCCGCATAGTGACTCAGGCGGGAGAACTCCCTCTCATACTCCGCCACTGATCGATTTCCTTGTTTTAAGCTCAAAAATTCTTGCAATTTCTGATCAACATATGCATCTGGGATGTATTTCTGTCTAAACTCTCTGATGAAGTCATCCCAGGTCAGCACTGGTGGTTCTGCCAAGCTGTGGGGGATGGTCTTCCACCAGTCATACGCATCCCCTTGCAGTAGAGACACAGAATACTCAAACTTTAATTCATCTTGGCGGTCTGACTTCTTAAATACTCTGTCCATTCTTTCAAGCCATTGCTCTGCCTCAAGTGGGTCTACTGTACCCTTAAATTCTGCAGCCCCATACTTCAATAATTTATCATATTGTCTGGCTGGAGGCAGTGGTTGTGCCACAGGTGGTTGGGGTGGAGCTTGAGCAGGCATACCCCCAGCCATTTGTTGAAACATTGCCGCTATCTGCTGTGCGAATCAGAAGGAATTTATGCGGCATTTGTGGGGTGGTCTTTCTTGACCCACGACATTCGGTAAGTGGGGCTTCCCTTGTGCCTCGGCTTCAGCATTTGCTCAAGCGGCGATCCCCTTCTTCCATTTCAGGCTGAAGTTAGGGTATCTCCTGAACAAGTAACACAAGGAGATTTCCCTCCGTTAGTTCATATTCATGATGTAATGCACTGTATGTAACAAATATGGACATTGAGCAGTTGTACTTAACAAAGAAAAGACACAAATTCACAATTGAAAACATAATTCAAAAACTTGCTCTGATACCACTAAAACATGTCACACCTTACCCTCCGTAAGGCATAACATGATCCGTAGAATACCTAATGAACTACCGAACTTCACCTACCGATAACTCATTAAGTACCCTACAAGGGATTTTAAAACAATTTTCTTATCTTTGACAAGTGGTGAGCATTTCAAATAAGTATTTAAAACATTTAGTTGAAATTAAAACTAATTAATATTTTTGGCCATTTTAGTTTTCCGCAAATTTTATAAAATTTTTGTGAGTTTCCTCTGTATTTTGAGAAAACCGTTCTTGAATACTGTAAAAGCACTTCTAAAAGTTTTTCTCAACCACTATTTTAATTTCAAACTCAATCTCAAACAATTTCTCAAATTCACAAGTTCAATAATTTCTTCAAAATCTGTCCATCAATATCATTTATTCATATTCCATTCAAGATAAACAATTTATATATTCATCATACTAAAATTTACATTCGAAGTCCAAACTAAAATTTATTACAACTTTTATACAAACTTTGTACAAGCTGCTCAAGACCCATGTACATGTCCATACATTTATGTGCAATATATACATCAAAAGAAATATTCTGATTAGGGTATAAATTATAACCGAAGACTTCAAGCTGATGACTTCACACCCCTCAGTGACTCGATCTGCGCTCCTCTAATTTACAGATCTGCGGCAATGATAAAAGCTATCATTGAGTACTAAGACTCAGTGGTGCACAATATACTAAAATAATCTTTATGCAAAACTTAAAGCACATTCATTAAAAAATTTGACTAAACATGAAAATTAAATACCATCATGCATTGTAAGACTTTACATGTAAACCAAGTTTATTTCAAAGTATCAAAACAAATTTCATAAAACCCACGCTTAAATCATGCCATTCAAACAAATAGAATCTCAATAGCCGAGGCTAAGAGAAATCACATGAATCTCGATAGCAGAGGCTAAAGAGAAATCATGTCACAAGGCTAGCTAGCTCAAATATATGGATATCCATTCACATCCTCTTCTCTTGGCACACCTCAACCCTTCTCCAGAGAAGGAATCAAAATTCGAAACTAATTACCCCCACAAGTCGTGCTAGTGAGGTGTTCAAACATATGGTCGTGATACTGTGGTTTTAAAACTTATCTTAACAATTTGCTAAACATTGTCATTTCAAATATACACAATAAATTTCACAATTTGAATCAAAACATCATAAGTAAGGTCACAATACTTTCAACAATTCAAAGCAACAATAAAATGCATATTTCATTCATTTAATCAATGAATTTTTTTAAAGCATAGTAATATTGTGCACAAACCTCAAACGAGTCGTCCTTTAGCCTCGACTCGGTTCCTCGGGTTCCTTCCCGATATTTTTTTCAACTGAAACACACAATTTTACAATGTTTCAGTACTATAACTTAAAATAAATTCAAAATAAACTTAGCTTCACATTTACCTAACTCTAACGTGTTAAATTCGACGTTCTCGAAATTTTGTGTTTCGGGTTACTATTCACTACACTATTCAAGTCAAATTATTGACTTTCTAAGGCTTAATAGGTATGGGAACTCCAACTTCACCCACATACCACATTTTG
The DNA here is from genome assembly GCF_030052815.1 of Hevea brasiliensis. Lineage (NCBI taxonomy): Eukaryota > Viridiplantae > Streptophyta > Magnoliopsida > Malpighiales > Euphorbiaceae > Hevea > Hevea brasiliensis. Next base: position 61,408 of record NW_026615273.1, read on the forward strand.
GTCACCAAACTTGTTGGTTTTGGTCATTTGTTTAAAGCTTAGGTCATTTTGGCAAAATTGCCAATTTTCGGATTTGGTTTTCCAGTTGCACTATTCAATTGGTCGATCTACTGTTGGAATTTGACAAAACTTCCTTCATAGAAAATGTTCCTTATTGTCTTAAGTGTATTCTCATTTTTGGATCACCTCAATCGGAGTTTTGTAACTCAAGTTATGGCCAAAATAAGTTTACTGTTCACGTGCACTGTTCATACTGCAATTTAGGTGCTGGCAGGTTTTTGGTCCAACTTTGGTCAATTATTTGATCAAGTTAAGTTCATAATTTGGTCTCACTTTCTTCATATGAAATGTTGTACTATGTCTTAGGTTTCCATCGGTTCAAGAATCGCCTAAATCCGAGTTTTCTAGAGAGAGTTATAGCTATCCAAACTTTGCTGCTCAACTAAAAATCTGCAGAATTTCAGTACAGAAATTTTAACTTTGCTCAATGATTTGAATGAGTTAATGGCCTAATTTGGGTTGGTGTTCTTCATAAAAGTTTTAGATCTATATCATATCTAATTGCTGGTAAAATTTCAGGTCAATTTGACCTACCTAACTCGAGTTATGACCAAATGAACAGTTACTGTTCATTTGGTCAGTTTAGTGCAGTGGCAGCCTGCTATCAACTCACTTTGGTCAATTGTTTCACCAAGTTTTGGTCAGTTTTTGGCAATGGTTCCTTAATGAAAATTGTGCTCTTTTATGTCTATTTTCATCTCCAATTGGTGGCATATCAATTGGACTTGTAAAATTTGAGTTTTGGTCCTTCAAAGTGGGTTTGGTCATGCTGCCAGCAGCATGACCATTTACCTCCGAATTTAGTTTTCATTCCTATCATTCCCACACAAGTTATTTGGTCATAATTGACCATTATTTCATTCACAATAGGTTAAACATGCCATTTATGCATTTCTCCAAATTTTGGTTCATAAACCCTAGCATTGAAACCCTAACTCACTCATTCAATCACAATTGGTGCATTTCCATCTTAACACCATACTAATGTAAGTTTATTAACATCTTTAATTCCCTTTAAACACATCAAACCATACCAATCATACTCCCATCAACCAAGCCAAAATTTCAGTTTAGTCCTTCTCCCATGATTTTATTTCATTTCAAGTTTATTTACAAGCTCTTGATGCCACACTAACACTAATTAAACAATAAAAATTGAAGTTTATAGTACTATACCTTGAGCAGAATTTTCTTCCTCCTTTTCTTCAAATTTTTCTTTCATTTCCTTGAATCTTCTTTCTTAGTTGCCCAAACAAGGTCTACTTATGGTAGAACAATTTTGTATGGTTGGATTTTAGTTTTTCAAGCTCAAAAATGAGCTTTCATGGTGGTTTTGTGAGGGAGAGAAGAGAGTGACGTTTTTGAGAAGATGAAGATGACTTTTTGTTGTTAATTTTTTTCTTTTCTTAATTTATTTTAGTTGATGGAAGACCACAAAATCCCATTTTATAAATAACTTAATTAATTTCTTATTGACATCATTCTTGATGTCATCATCTTAACTTTTCTATCTTCTTCTTCTTTTTTTTCTTTTTTTCTATTAGTTTTTATTTAATTCTCGATTCAAATTTTCTTTTCTCCGATTTTATTTGTGATTAGGTCGAGTCAACTCATGACAGGGTCAATTGACCAAATTGCCCCTCGTCAGTTCATCGGTTTGCAAATAATCCAATATTTCTTAGGCTCCCTGACCTAATTATTTGGTGACTTAACAGTTCTTTTCGTGATTTTCTCTTTTCCACTTTGTGTCCATAAGGGTCCTAAGGACCGCAGCGTCACTTTACGGTTGAAATTTGAGTTTAAAGCGACTTGGCCGTTCAGAAAGGTCACTCATCATTGTGACTCTCGGCTCGTTTAACCTCTTATGTTCTGTTTTTCTTATTTGTAGTTAACTAATTAAACATTACTAATTATTTGTGTTTATGACTTCTCATGTTGTCTTAAGTGTGGCTCTAATCTCTTTATTTGTCCGGACCGACACCGGTCACCGGAACAGTGAAATATACCAGGCTATACCAATAGGGGTGTTACAAAAACACTTGGCTAAATTCTCTTTGTAGAATGGCCTAATGGAACAGTAAACTCTAGCACCCAAAAACTGAAATGTTGATTTATTCTCCATTAGTTAGAAGTTTGGATTGGCAACTAATGCCAACACTTTTGTAACACCCTCCCCGTAGTAACTCCATATATTCTACTGTTTCGGTGACCGGTGTCGGTTCGGACAGCCAGAACGTTCGGAAAAAAAATTTAAACTAAAGTGAGGAACCATAATTAACTGAAATATTAATAAGAAAAATGTAGGAAAAATTTTAGAAATAAAATACAACCAAGTTAAATGAGGCGGTGCCCTAGCAATGGGTAACCGAGTGGGAAGTTGCAGTCCTCGCAACAAGGAGCCCTAGACCCAGGGAAAAATTTATAAAATAATTTTTGGAACTCCAGAGAAGGGTCATTGAGGTTTCTATGGCATTAGAATACCAAGAAAATGCTTAGAAAAATTTTTTAATCGGTACAGACAATTTTGGTCTGTTAAGCCAAACGGAGGGCATTTTGGTCATTTTGCCTTTGGAGATGATTTTTCACCAACTTATCCATTTAAGTAGGTGAATTATATGAAATAAAATATGAATTAATATTGAAGACAAATTAATTAAAAAATGAATAAAAGAAAGGAGAAAAGAAAATGAAAATTTAAGTGGAATTATTACCTAAGCAATGATGTCATAATGCATGAATTAAAAATTACAACAAATAAAATTCAAACGAATGGGAAATTGCCAAGCTATTAAAAAGGGATAAAGCCTAATTAAATGGAGACAAAAATGAAAAAAAAAAAATTCAGACCTTCTTCCAAAGGCAGCCGGCAACTCACTCTTCCCTCCATTGAAGAAGCTTTCTTCCACCTCTTCCAAACCTTCATCTTACTCCACTAAACATTAAGTCTACTTCAACAAAACTTGTCTACACAACTTTGCAAGGTGTTTGGCTGCCAAGAAAAGCCAAGAAACTGAAGTTTGTGAAGGGAGAAATTCTGCTTCAACAAGGTTAGTGTCCAACTCTTACTCCTTTTGCTTTAATTCATGTGTAATGGCATGAATTGTGTAGGAATTATAAGAAAATAAAACAAATATGTGTGTGTGTGCGCCTTACAAATTTCGGTGGCTAGGGTTAGTTAGGGTTTGATGATTTTGCTTGATAGCAAAATAGTTATGAGCAACCTTTGTTAGTGGAGGGGTGATTGAACATAGTTAAGTGAAATGCAAGAATTGTGCATGTATGAAAATGAAAAAATTGGACACTTGAATAATTCTAGGGTTTGCTCATGTGATAGTTTATTAACCTTGTAATGGTCAATTAGTGACCATTTGAATGTGTATGAGGAGGAAATGAAGTGAGTTGTGGCTTGGTTTTTGAGTTTGGGTGAGCTGCCTTGGCTGACCTACAGGACTGAGTGTGAGTCCAGAAGGTTTAGGTAGCTATAAATGGAGCTGTATAGGTTCAATTGGTGCAAGGCCAATTGGACATGAAACTAGACACATAATGGCACCACTTTGGTGAAGAAACCTTGCCCAGAAAACCAAACCAAGTTGACCTAAAAATTGCCCTAATCAGGGTGACTTGCATTCTGCTTGGGCAAAATGACCAAATGAACAGTATTTATTCATTAACTCAGAGTAGAAAGGTCCAATTGACCTAAAATTTTACCAGAAGAAATCTGAGAAATAGACCTACAGCTTTGATGAAGAAACCAAATCCAAATTTTGATCATAACATGTTCAAAAATTAACCTGCAGTCAGTGCACAAAACACTGTAGATTTGGTTCTGTCCAGAAAATCTAGAAAGTTGCAATCCGGCCAGTTATGGTGTTTAGGCTATAACTTGAGCTAAAAAACTCCAAATGGAGTGATTCAAAAGATGAAATGTAACTAGACACAATAAGGAACAACTTTCATGAAGACAACTTTGCCAAATTCCTACTGTACAAATGTCCAATTAAATAGTAAACATAATGCTTAAAATCTGAAAATTTTGAATAACTAACACTAAGCTTAGAAATGGTATTGGCAACCAATACCAACAACTTTAGAATGAAAAATGTGGTATGTTGGGAGTATTAGAACCAATATACCTATTGTCTATGCAAAAGTCAATATTTTAGTTGACTAATGAAATGAATAGTAACACCTAAACTTAAAGTTCAAGAATTGAACAATTTAAAAGTGTAACATGCCCTAATATACCTAGCAAGATTGGTTTGGATAGGTTGGCATGCCAATAGGGTTCAGTTAGCAGTACTGCACATGGCATTATGCAATTCTGTGATTTTATGGCTTTTAGCCATTCTTACATTGTGATGATACTTGGCCTTGTGCCTAATACTAATTACAGCTCATTAGCTGTTCTGTAGCACACCGAGAGATACATATGTGACCGATGGTGTGACGGCGAGTACTTGATACCCAGTGCCACTTACATTTAGGTTACTTGGGCAACCAAAATGAAAGTGGATAAATTTAATGAAATAATGAACATAACAAGTACAAATCAATAAGACTACAAATAATTATAGAAAATTTGTCTGCATAAGACATCAATACATTCACTGCAAATTTATTTTCTGTTATTTCTTTTATTTCTATTATTGGCACCACTAAGCATTATTGCTTAGCGCGTTGCTTTTTGCCATGCGTAGGTTCTGGAGAGACTGATAAGAGCCCAATAGACCACAGACTAGGTGAGACCATCTACAGCTCTGCATAGTGTCCGTGTCACCTCATCGACTTCAGTGCATTGGTAGGACACTAGGTTTCATTTTGGTATTTTGTAATTAACTTTTACTTTCTCATGTGCAATTGAGACTCATGTAATGTATTTTGGTATTAATATAAATAGTGAAAATTGTGTTTATGAATGAAAAAGTGAATATTTATTTATGACTTGTATATGAATATCATATGAAATGAATGAATGAAAAATGGAAATATTATTGAAAAATATTGAGACTTTATTGATGAAATGGAGTTTGGGAATGATTGAAAACATATTGGAAGTGTTTTTCACAGGTTCCGAAGAATTGTTTTCTCCATTTTTAGTCGGTACTCTGTCGAATTTTCTATAAAATTTTCGGAACCTCAAATAAATTTATAATTTTAATAAATGACTTAAATGAATTATACTTCACAAATTGTACTTTATAACTATAAAAAAAATAAATAAGGAAGGATAAATAATAATTGAAATAAATTATGGTGTTCCGGTACACTGTGTGGCATATCTTACTCGGCTACACTGTAGACGGGTAAAGGGTGTCACATTTAGTGGTATCAGGGCATGTTTTAGGCATTTCTGGGCCAAGATTGAGTCCATACCATGCATTGCATTTGTAAGAGTCGAGGTGACACTAATGCAAATCTGTTTGTCTTTGTTATTTTGAATAGGATATGGACCCCACATCCCAGAGGGTAGTTGAGGAGGAAGTGGAGAGTCATGCTCCACTTGCAGCGATTGAGGCAGGGGTAGGGAGAACACACTCCAGCGGCTCAGTGAGCTGCTCAGCCTCCACAGACCATGTTCCAGTAAATGGCCAAGTTTTTCAGACAAATGGCTAGGTTAATGCCACCACCACCACCTCCACAGCATAAATCACATCTAGAAAGACTAAGAAAATTTGGAGCAGTGGACTTCTTTGGCAAGAGAGAAGATGATTCTGTTACAGCTGAAAATTGGTTGAACAGAATAGGAAGGGTTTTAAAACAACTCCACTGCATTCCAGAGCAAAACTTAGAAGCTGCTATATCCCTGCTTCAAGATGATGCCTACCAATGGTGGGATACAGTGTCTAGTGAAGTAGAGCCAGAATTAATAACTTGGGACTTCTTCCTCTCAAAATTCAAGAAAAAGTATGTGGGTAGTGTATACCTGGAAGAGAGAAGAAGAGAATTCATTAACCTGAGGCAGAGACAGCTGATAGTGGCTGAGTATGAAAAGGAATTTGTCAGATTGAGTCGTTATGGAAGGGAGAGAGTCCCTAATGAAGTCGAGAGGTGTAAAAGATTTGAAGAGGGATTAAATGACAACATAAAGATCATGATTACTGCCTTGGGAATCACAGACTTCACCAAGTTAGTGGAAGCTGCAATAAAAGTTAAAAAGGTTAGAATAAGTGAGTAGACCAGAAGAGAGAGACAGTAGAAGAGGGGCCCAGGTCAGTCTAGCTCATCTCCTGCACCAGGAAAGAAGTTCAAAGGTCCACCTGCACAAAGTTCAGGATAACCTCAAGGTCAGGGTCAGTCTTAGGGGCCCAGACCATAGTGCACCCCTAGGAGAGGTCAGTCCACACCATCAGTGGGCAGCTCTCTAGGGACGGGGTTCAGGGGACTAGCCTCAGCATCTTCTGCATGTTCGCATTGCCTGAAGTGACATAAGGGGGAGTGTTGGAGAGTGACGGGTGCCTGCTTAAGGTGTGGGTCAACAGAGCATCAGTTAAGGAACTTTCCACGCAGAACTGCTATAGCTGCTCCAACACAAGTAGACAGACCTACTCCTGCACCACGAAGGGGTAGGAAATCTAATAAATCTGAGGCAGTGGGACCATCACAGAGACCTGCATCTGAGCCAGCAGAGAGGCCTGAGGACAGAGCACCTACTAGAGCCTACGCTATAAGAGCTCAGGAGGAGCAAGATTCCTCGGACGTCATCAAGGGTACGTTCTCCCTCTACAATACATCTGTGCATGCATTGGTGGATCCGAGATCCACTTATTCATATATCTGCATCAACATACCCATAGAAAGGGGGATACTAGTAGGAGAGAGTGACCAAGACATCCTGGTCACTAATCCATTGGGCCACAGTATAGTGGTGAATAAAGTGTACAAGGGTTGCCCGTTAAGGATTCAGGGATATGAATTCTTAACAGACCTAATTAAGTTGCCTTTCCATGAGTTTGACGTGATTTTGGGAATGGACTGGTTATCACGTCATCAGGCAATGGTTGATTGTAAATTAAAGAGAATTTCCTTGAAAACTCCTGAGTGTAATGAGATCACATTTGTGGGGGAAAGGATAGATTTTTTGTCTAATGTCATCTCAACCACAGTTGTAAGAAAACTGATGAGAAAAGGGTGTGAAGCCTACCTAGCACGTGTGGTGGATACTAGGTAGGCTAAGGCAGATCTATGTGACATACCCACAGTAAGAGACTGCCCAGATGTGTTCCCTAAAGAATTGCCTGGCTTGCCACCAGAAAGGGAAGTTGAATTTGCCATTGAGATATGCTGGGTACAACACCAATCTCTATTGCTCCTTATAGAATGGCACCCACAGAATTGAAGGAACTGAAAATCTAGTTAGAGGAGTTACTGGATAAGGGGTTTATACGCCCCAGTGTGTCATCATGGGGAACTCCAGTGCTGTTTGTGAAGAAGAAGGATGGGACTTTGAGGTTTTGTATCGATTACCGGAAGTTGAATAAAGTGACAGTGAAGAACAAATATCTGTTGCCTAGAATTGATGATCTGTTTGATCAGTTGAAGGGAGCAGGAGTATTTTCTAAAATTGATCTCAGATCAGGGTATCATCAGTTAAGGGTGAAGGATGCAGATGTGCCAAAAACCGCATTCAGGACCCGATATGGGCATTATGAGTTCCTAGTGATGCCCTTTGGCCTAACAAATGCACTAGCAGCATTCATGAACCTTATGAACTTTATCTTCCATCCATACCTAGATTGGTTCATAGTGGTCTTTATTGATGATATTTTGCTCTATTCCAAGACTAGGGAAGAACATGATGAGCATTTGAGGATTGTTTTGCAAACCCTAAGAGAAAAGAAGTTGTATGCTAAGTTGTCCAAGTGTGACTTCTGATTAAATGAAATTGCATTCCTTGGACACATAGTGTCAGCTGATGGGATTAGAGTGGATCCCAAGAAGATAGAAGCAGTGATGGAATGGAAGCCTCCCATAAATACAACTGAGGTCAGGATTTTCTTGGGGCTAGCTGGGTATTATAGAAGATTTGTGAAGGGATTTTCTTTAATAGCTACTCCAATTACCAAGTTGTTACACAAGAATGTCAGATTTGACTAGAATGACAAGTGTCAGGTCAGTTTTGAGAAGTTGAAGGCTATGTTGACAGAGGCACCAGTGTTAACATAGCCAGTGTTGAGAAAGGAATTTGTGGTCTATAGTGATGCCTCTCATAATGGGTTAGGGTGTGTATTGATGCAAGAGGGGAAGGTGGTCGCTTATCCTTTTAGGCAGCTAAGGCCATGATCTAGAACTTGTAGCAATTATCTTCGCATTGAAGATATGGAGGCATTACTTGTATGGTGAAAAGTGCTACATTTACACACACCATAGAAGTCTGAAATACTTACCTACCCAGAAAGAGCTCAACCTCAGACAAAGGCGATGGATTGAGTTCCTGAAGAACTATGATTGTGTGATTGACTAACACCCTGGGAAGGCAAATGTAGTTGCTGATGCTTTAAGCAGAAAATCCATTATAGCTTTGAGATTATTGAATGCCCATCTATCCTTGGCTCGAGATGGAGCTATTTTGGCTGAGTTGCAAGTGAAGCCAAACCTGCTACAGCAGATTTTAGATGGGCGAAAGGCAGATGAGAAGCTAAAAGCTATTTTGAGTAAAATCTCAGAAGGGAAGACAACTGACTATGAGGTGAAAGCAGATGAGTGTCTGTACTACAAAGGAAGAGTGTGTGTACCAGATAATGAGGAATTAAAAGCTAATATTCTGAAAGAGACACATATTAGTGTTTATGCTATACACCCAGAAAGTACAAAAATATATCATGATCTGAAGCTTCAGTATTAGTGGCCTGGTATGAAGAAGGACATAGCTGACTAGGTGACTAAATGCTTGACATATCAGCAAGTCAAGGCAGAACATCAAGTTCCATCAGGTTTGCTACAACCTATACGCATACCTGAATGGAAATAGGATCGGGTCACCATGGATTTTGTAAGTGGTCTACCTCTCACTCAGAAGAAGCATGATGCAGTATGGGTGATAGTAGATAGATTGACGAAGTCAGCACACTTTCTGCTAGTTAGGACTGACTACTCACTGGAGAAGTTAGCAGAATTGTATATCAGAGAGATAGTTAGACTTCATGGAATTCCACTTTCCATCATATCTGATCGAGACCCAAGGCTTATATTGAGATTTTGGAAGAAGTTGCATGAATCCTTGTGTACACAACTCCACTTCAGCACAGCTTTCCATCCTCAGACGTATGGGCAATCAGAAAGAGTAATCTAGGTAAACAATTGAAACCGATTGAACTAATACTAATATTGAATTGAAATGATAATAATAACATGAAATATATGTCAAGTCCTTGAGGATATGCTGAGGAGTTGTGTTATTGAATTTGAGGGAAGTTGGGATAAATACCTCCCATTAGCAGAATTTTCATATAACAATAGCTACCAAGCTAGCATCCAAATGGCCCCATATGAAGCACTGTATGGAAGAAAATGTAGAACTCCAGTGTGCTGGACTGAATTGGGTGAAGATAAACTGGTAGGGCCAGACCTGGTGAAACAGACTGAGGAGAAGGTAAAGCTAATCAAAGCCAATCTGAAGGTTGCCTCAGACAGACAAAAATCCTATGCCGACCTGAAGAGAAAAGAAATAAAATATGCGGTTGGTGACAAAGTGTTCCTCAAGGTGTCACCATGGAAGAAGGTACTGAGGTTTGGAAAAAAAAAGGTAAGTTGAGCCCTAGGTTCATTGGCTCATATGAAGTCATTAAACGTATGGGTCCAGTGGCCTACAGGCTAGCTTTACCACCAGAGTTGGACAAGATCCACAATGTGTTCCACATGTCTATGCTAAGAAGATACCGCTCAGATCCTTCACATGTCATCTCCATGGAAGAAATTGAAGTACAACCGAATTTGACATATGAAGAAGAACCCATACGGACCCTAGCTCGGGAAGTGAAAGAGTTGAGGAATAAGCAGATTCCACTAGTGAAAGTGCTTTGGAGGCACCACAACACCGAGGAGGAAACTTGGGAAAGTGAAGAGACGATGAGGCAACAGTTCCCTCAACTGTTTGCATCAGGTAAATTTTGAGGACGAAATTTAAATTAGAGGGGAAGAGTTGTAACACCCTCCTCGTAGCAACTCCGTATATTCTACTATTACGTGATGATGTCGGTCCAAGGCTAAACGTCTGGAAAAAATATTTAAACTAAAGTGAGAAACCATAATTAACTCAAATATTAATAACAAAAAATGTAGGAAAAATTTTAGAAATAAAATACAACTAACTTAAATGAGCCGGTGCCCTAGCAATGGGTAACCCAGTCGGAAGTTGCGGTCCTCGCAACTAGGAGCCCTAGACCTGGGACAAAATTCATAAAATAATTTTTGAGACTCCAGAGAAGGATCATTGAGGTTTCTATGGCAATAGAATGCCAAGACAATGCTTAGAAAAATTTTTCAATTGGTACAGACAATTTTGGTCTGTTAAGCCAAACGAAGGGCATTTTGGTCATTTCACCTTTGGAGATGATTTTTGACCAACTTGTCCATTTAAGTAGGCAAATTATATGACATAAAATATGAATTAATATTGATGACAAATTAATTAAAAAATGAATAAAAGAAATGAGATAAGAAAATGAAAATTTAAGTGGAATTATTACCTAAGCAATGATGTCATAATACATGAATTAAAAATTACAATAAATAAAATTCAAACCAATGGGAAATTGCCAAGCTATTAAAAAGGGATAAAGCCTAATTAAATGGAGATAAAAATGAACAAAAATTTAGACCTTCTTCCAAAGGCAGCTGGCAACTCACTTTTCCCTTTATTGAAGAAGCTTTCTTCCACCTCTTCCAAACCTTCATCTTACTCCACTAAACCTTAAGTCCACTTCAATAAAACTTGTCTACACAACTTGGCAAGGTGTTTTGCTGCCATGAAAAGCCAAGAAATTGAAGTTTTTGAAGGGAGAAATTCTGCTCCAACAAGGTTAGTGTCCAACTCTTACTCCTTTTGCTTTAATTCATGTTTAATGGCATGAATTGTGTAGGAATTATAAGAAAATAAAACAAACATGTGTGTGTGTGCACCTTACAAATTTCAGCAGCTAGGGTTAGTTAAGGTTTGATGATTTTGCTTGATAGCAAAATAGTTATGAGTAGCCTTTGGTAGTGGAGGGGTGATTGAACATAGTTAAGTAAGTGAAATGCAAGAATTATGCATGTATGAACATGAAAAAAATTGGAGACTTGAACAATTCTAGGGTTTGCTCATATGATGGTTTATTAACCTTGTAATGGTTAATTAGTGACCATTTGATTATGTGTGAGGAGGAAATGAAGTGAGTTATGGCTTGGTATTTGAGTTTGGGTGAGCTGCCTTGGCTAACCTGCAAGACTGAGTGTGAGTCCAGCAGGTTTAGGCAGCTATAAATGGAGTTGTAGAGGTTCATTTGGTGTAAGGTCAATTAGACATGAAACTAGACACATAATAGCACCACTTTGGTGAAGAAACCCTATCTAGAAAACCAAATCAAGTTGACCTAAAAATTGCCCTAATCTGGGTGACTTGCATTCTTCCTAGGCAAAATGACCAAATGAACAGTGTTTATTCATTTGGTCATAACTCAGTGTAGAAAGGTTCAATTGACTTGAACCTTTACCATCATAAAGCTGAGACATAGACCTGCAAGTTTCATGAAGAAACTAGACCCAAATTTTGTAACATCCTCACTTTAGCTAGTCTGTACAGTCTACTGTTCCGGTGAGCAATGTCGGTCCAGACAACTAGAACATCCAAAAATATATTTAAACTAAAGTGAAGAACCATAATTAACTCAAATATTAATAAGAAAAATTTAAGAAAAAGTTAGAAATAAAATACAACCAAGTTAAATGAGCCGGTGCCCTAGCGATGAGTAACCTAGTGAGAAGTTGCGGTTCTTGCAACTAGGAGCCCTAGACCAGGGGGAAAAATTATGAAATAATTTTTGGGACTCCAGAGAAGGGTCATTGAGGTTCTTGTGGCATTAGAATGCCAAGGAAATGCTTAGAAAAATTTTTCAATCGGTACAGACAATTTTGGCCTGTTAAGCCAAATGGAGGGTATTTTGGTCATTTCGTCTTCAGAGATAATTTTTGGCCAACTTGTCCAGTTAAACAAATAATTTATATAACATAAAATATGAACAAATGTTGTTAAAAATTTAATTGCAATTAAATAGACAAGAAATGAAGAGAAAATGAAGGAAAATGGACTTATGACATCATAATGATGTCATTAAAGTTCTCCCACCCAATCCAAAGTTGACACATGACATAAATTTGTTTAAAAAAGACCAAATGGGCTGAAAAAAAAAAGAAAATCAGAACTCTTCTTCCTCATCTCTTCCTTGTCGTGAACCTCCACCATAGTTACCCATTTGCAAGCTTTTCAAAGCTTGATTTTCCCTAGCTTCCACACCACAAAACCCTAACCTAACAACACAAAAAAGTGTTATTATACCTTGGAGATTCTTTTGGGAGCAAAAAGAAAAGGAAAGAAAGAAATCTAGCAAGTGGAGAAACTTCACTCCCTAAAGGTTAGTGACCTAACCTTAATTTTTACTTTGAATACATGTTTAAGGACTTGAATGAGTGTAAATTACAAAGGAAATCTATTAAATACCACTTGTATGCCATCCCTTATTTTCGGCATCCATGGTTAGGGTTTGATTGTGATGAGTTTAATGAAGTTAAAAGGTTATTATGACTGCCCTTAATGTGTATCTCATAAGTGAATTGATAAATGCAATGATAATGCATGGTTCTGTAATGTTGAGTTAGGGTTTGGGGTGGAAAAATAAGACTTTGACTATGTGATGATAGAAGTAGGTTTTAATGGTCAATTAGTGACCATTTAGTATTGTTTGAATAAAAAATGAAGTGCATTGTGTAGTGGGATTGGTGCTTGGTGTGGCTGCCCTTGGTGATCTGCAGAATTAGACATGAGTCCACCAGGTTTGGGCAGAAATAACTTGAATTATAGAGGTCCAATTGGTGCAAGGCCAATTGGACATGAAACTAGATACATAATGGCACAACTTTGGTAAAAAAAACCATGCCCAGAAAACCAAACCAAGTTGACCAAAAGTTTGCCCTAATCCGGGTGACCTGCAGTCTGCCTGGGCAAAATGACCAAATGAATAGTGTTTAGTCATTTGGCCATAACTCAGCGTAGAAAGGTCTAATTGACCTGAAATTTTACTAGCAATAAGCTGAGATATAGACCAACAAATTTCATGAAGAAACTTAACCCAAATTATGACCAGAACATATTCAAAAGGTGAGTTGCAATCACTATTCCTAACACTGTAGATTTGGTTAGTCCAGAAATTCTGGACAAAATTTCAATCTGGCCAGTTGTGGTTTTTGGGCCATAACTTAAGCTACAAAACTCCAAATGGAGTGATTCAAAAAAAGAAATTCAACTAGACAAAATAAGGAACAACTTCCATGTTGATCACTTTGCCAAATTCCCATTTCAAAAATGACCAATGGAACAATAAAGACAAAGCATGAAAACTGAAAATTCTGCCCAATTAACATTAAGCTTAGAAATGGTATTGGCAACTAATACCAACAAATTTTGAATGCAAAATTTGGTATGTTGGGAGTATTAGAACCAATGTACCTATTGTCTATGCAAAAGTCAACTTTGTAGTTGACTAATGAAATGAATAGTAACACTAAAACTTAAATTTCAAGAATTGTAAAGTTTAAAAGTGTAATATGCCCTAGTATACCTAACAAGATTGGTTTAGATAGCTTGGCATGCCAATAGGGTTCTGTTAGCAGTACTGCATATGGCTTCATGCCATTTTGTGTTTCATGGCTTCCCATGCCATTCTGTGACATAATAGCCTTTGGCTATATTATTTGAGTTGCTACACTCAGGTTTTCACCTTGATGATTATTACAACTTATTAGCTGTTCTGTTGCATACCGGGAGACACAATGTGACCGATGGTGTGATGGTTCAAGGTACTTAGTACCCAGTGCCAGTTTACCCATTTATCCAGTCCAGTCGTCTAGTATGGGTTACTCGGGCAATGTTAATAAACCTTACCAAATTTTAATTGAATAATACTGCAAATAATATTAGAAATTAAGTCTACTAAAAAATGTAAACATACATTCTGCACACTTTATTTTATTTTATTTTAATTTATTTTATATTGTCACCACTAAGCAGAATTGTTTAGCGCGTCGCTTTTGCCATGCCAGGTACTGGAGACCTAGCTGGGGTGCCCAGCAGACATCAGACAGGGTGAGCCTTCAGAGCTGCATACAGAGTCCAGAGTCACCTCACCTCTGCAGTGCACATGGTAGGACATTAGGATTTTGGGTAGCATTTTATATTTTCCATTTTGTATTAGCTTTGGGTTGTAACTATAAATTCTTGTAATTATGTAATGATGTAAATATATGAAATTTCATATTATTGGAATTTTCTGTATATTATGTTGAGAAATATTTATGAATGTGCTTCCAGCAATGAAGTGAAAAGAAAAATTTCTAAAAATAGTGTTGTGATTTGAGATTGAGATTTTGAGATTAACTTGAATGTGTATAATGGAGTTTGGATTTGGAAATTATATTGGAAGTGTTTTTAAATAGGTTCAGAAGAACTGTTTTTCTAATTTATAGCTGGCACTCTGTCGGATTTTCTATAAAATTTGTGGAAAAATTTAGATTTTTCAAAAAAATTGAAAATAAATAAATTAAAAAGGGATAAATTGTAATAGAAACATAAATTGGTGCTTCGGCACACTAAGTGGCATAACTTGTTTGGCTACACCATAGACGGGTAAGGGGTGTCACAAATTTTGATCATAACATGTTCAAAAATTGACCTCTGATCGATGCACAAAACACTGTAGATTTGGTTATGTCCAGAAAATCTAGAAATTTGCAATCCGGCCAGTTATGGTGTTTACGCTATAACTTGAGTTACAAAACTCCAAATGGAGTGATTCAAAAAATGAAATATAACTAGACACAATAAGGAACAACTTTCGTAAAGACAACTTTTCCAAATTTCTACTGTACAAATGACCAATGGAACAGTAAACATAAAGCTTGAAATCTAAAAATTTTGAATAACTAATACTAAGCTTAGAAATGGTATTGGCAACCAATACCAACAATTTAAGAATGCAAAATGTGGTATGTTGGGAGTATTAGAACCAATGTACCTATTGTCTATGTAAAATTCAACATTTTAGTTAACTAATGAAATGAATAGTAACACCTAAACTTAAAGTTCAAGAATTGAACAATTTAATAGTGTAACATGCCCTAGTATACCTAGCAAGATTTGTTTAGATAGTTTGGCATGTCAATAGGGTTTAGTTAGTAGTACTGCACATGGCATTATGCCATTCTGTAATTTTATGGCTTTTAGCCATTCTGATATTGTGATGATACTTGGCCTTGTGCCTAATACTTATTACAGCTCATTAGCTGTTCTGTAACACACGAGGAGATACATATGCGACTGATGGTGTGACAGCCCGAGGTACTTGATACCCATTGCTAGTTTACCCGTTTATCAAGTCCAGTCATCCAGTGTAGATTACTTGGGCAACCAAAAATGAAAGTGGATAAATTTAATGAAATAATGAACATAACAAGTACAAAATCAATAAGACTAGAAATAATTATAGAAAATTTATTTGCATAAGACATCAATACATTCACTGCATATTTATTTTTTGTTATTTTTTTTATTTCTATTATTGGCACCACTAAGCATTATTGCTTAGCGCATTGCTTTTTGCCATGCATAGGTTCTGGAGAGACTGATAGAGAGCCTAGTAGACCACAGACTGGGTGAGACCATCTGCAGCTCTGCATAGTGTCCTTGTCACCTCATCGACTTCAGTGCATTGGTAGGACACTAGGTTTCATTTTGGTATTTTATAATTAACTTTTACTTTCTCATGTGTAATTGAAACTCATGTAATGTATTTTGGTATTAATGTAAATAGTGAAAATTGTGTTTATGAATGAAAAAGTGAATATTTATTTATGACTTGTATATGAATATCATATGAAATGAATGAATGAGAAATGAAAATATTGTTGAAAAATATTGAGACTTTGTTGATGAAATGGAGTTTGGGAATGATTGAAAACATATTGGAAGTGTTTTTCACAGGTTCCAAAGAACTGTTTTCTCCATTTTTAGCCGGTACTATGCCGATTTTTCTATAAAATTTGTGGAACCTCAAATAAATTTATAATTTCAATAAATGACTTAAATGAATTATATTTTACAAATTGTACTTCAAAACTATATAAAAAAATAAATAAGGAAAGATAAAAAATAATTGAAATAAATTATGGTGTTCCGATACACTGGTGGCATATCTTACTCGGCTGCACTAGAGACAGGTAAGGGATGTCACAACTTTTGAGAACCAAAATGTGGTAAATTTATGTGATTAGGACTCATGTAACTATTATGCACTGGAAAGTCAATAATTTGACCTAAATAGTAAAATGAATAGTGACCTTACATGTAAAACATGAAAATTTAATTAATAACTTTGTAATGTGCCCTAGTATACCTAGTAAGATTGGTTTGGATAGGTTGGCATGCCAATAGGGTTCAGTTAGCAGTACTGTACATGGCATTATGCCATTCTGTGATTCTATGGGTTTTAGCCATTTTGATATCAGTGTGATACTTGGCCTTGTGCCCAACGTTTGTCTGACTTATTAGTCGCTGTTGCACACCGGGAGACACATTGTGACCGATGGTGTGACGGCCCGAGGTACTTGGTACCCAGTGCTAGTTTATCTGTTTATCTAGTCCAGTCATCTAGTATAGGTTACTTGGGCAACCAAAAATGGAAGTTGATAAATTTAATGAAATAATTGATATAACAAGTACCAAATAAATAGAGTACAAATAATTATAAAAAATTTATCTACATGAGACATCAATATATACACTACATGTTTATTTCTTTTTAGTTCTTTTTATTTTATTATGGCACCACTAATCATTATTGCTTAGCGCATTGCTTTTTGCCATGCGTAGGTTATGGAGAGACTAATAGAGAGCCCAGTAAACCACAGATTGGGTGAGGCAGTTCACGCTCAAGACAAAGGTCCGTGTCACCTCACAGACTTCAGTGCATTGGTAGGACACTAGGTCCCATTTTGGTATTTTGTACTATTTGTATTTTGTAATTAAACTTTTATTTTCTCATATATAGTGAAACTCATGTAATATATTCTGGTATTAATGTAAATATTTGTAATTTGTGTTTATAAAAGAAAATTTAGTATTTATTTATGATTTGTACATGATTATCATGTGAAATAAATGAATGATAAATAAAAGAATTTTTGAAAAATATTGAGATTATGTTGATATAATGGAGTTTGAGAATGATGGGAAATGTATTAGAAGTGTTTTTCACAGGTTCCGAAGAACTGTTTTATCCATTTTTAGCCGGTACTCTGCCAGATTTTCTATAAAATTTTTGAAACCTCAAATGAATTTATAATTTCAATAAATGACTTAAACGAGTCAAATTTCACAAATTGAACTTCATAACCATGAAGAAATAAATTAAGGAAGGATAAAAATAATTGAGATAAAATATGGTGTTTCGGTATACTGTGTGGCATATCTTGCTCGGCTACACTGTAAACGGGTAAGGGGTGTCACACTTTAGCCCATAAAATTCATAGGCCTTTCAATAAGGATTTGATAATTGATCTTGGGAGGAAGATTGAAAGCAAGAGATTAAAGAAAATTGAAAAAGAAGTGAAGATTGGAAAAGTCGCCATAGAGATAAGTTGTTTCTCTAACTTAATTAAGAGTGTAGGCATGAAATTGAGTTTGAATATAGCATAATTAACTTAAGAAAAGTTAAAAATCATGCATGAACCTTGGGAGAGAAATTCAACCATCCTTGTGGAATGCTAGGTTGATGTGTTTTAATAGAATTGATGATGAATGCTTGCTTAAGTAATGTTGTATACATGATTGGATAAGTGAGCCTACATGAAATTTGCATGAATTAGCAAGATGGGAAAATTAGGGTCTATAAGAAATTAGGGTTTTATGATATGTTGACTAATTAATGTTTATAAAGCCTAATTGTGGTCATTTGGCATACTTTAGTTGAGAAATTAAGTTAAATTGATGAAAGCAATTGATGGAATTGTAGAGTGTGAGTTGTTGGAATTTTGGACAGCTTGAGTCTAGTCCACTTAGATGGTTATAAGTTGAGTTATATAGCTCTAATTGGTGTGTGGCTAATTGGAG
Source organism: Hevea brasiliensis (assembly GCF_030052815.1). NCBI lineage: Eukaryota > Viridiplantae > Streptophyta > Magnoliopsida > Malpighiales > Euphorbiaceae > Hevea > Hevea brasiliensis. The sequence continues at coordinate 79,823 of NW_026615273.1, forward strand.
ATGAAACTTAGGACATAATGCTAAATTTTTTATGAAGACACCTTATCTAAAACCTGACTATAGGTTACCCTAAAATTTGCTTGAATTAAGAATTGGTGTTCTGGACCTGACCAGAAATGACCAAATGAATAGTACATGTTCAAATAGGCATAACTCACTCTAGACACCTCCAAATTAGGTGATTCTAGAACCAATGGAAACTTGAAACATATTAGAACACTTCTTATAAAGATCATAAACCCAAATTATGACCCTAACTTTGTCAAATTGCTAAGTAAAGTTAGTCCATCAAACCTGCCTGATTCTGAACTAACCTAGAAATCCTAGACAAATGGCCATCCGACTAGTTTTGAAAAAAGTTCCATAACTTGGGCAACAAAACTGCAAATGTAGTGATTCAAAAGCCAAAATCTTCATAAGACCTAAAACTACAACTTTGATGCTTTTGCCAGAACCTAGATCCGAAAGGAACTTAGGGAAATTGTTAGGAGAATTCAGGACATCCAAATTTGGAATTCTTTCACTGGAACCATTTTAGCCATTTAACCTCAAAATAGTAATTAAACCATAACTTTCACTAGAAAATTCTTAATGGGGTGAGCAAAAATGATCTGAAGACCTAAGAGCTAGGGCTACAACTTTAGTTCAAAAAAATTACACAAATTTTAGGTGTAAGACCCTTAAATATTAATTGAAAAGCTGACTTGAAACCTAGAATTCTGGAGTCATAGGATTCATGAGTCTAGGTTGGTTAAATTACCATAACTCACCCTATAAAACTTCAAATTTAGACATTTTTGAACTTGTGTAACCATGAGACATATGGGAATAACTCATATGAAGAACACTAAGCCAAATTATGACTATAACTAGTCCAACTAGCTTGACAAAGTTGAGTTCTAGAATCGCCTAACTGGAACAGTATTGCTCATTGGACCAGTACTTGGTAAATTGACCATAACTAGAGCTACAAAACCCCAAATGGAGTGATTCAATTGGAAAATAAAACTAAGAAATAGAGGAACAAATTTCATGAGGAACACCTCACCAGATTATTACTTAAACTAGGTTGAAATTGGGTTGAAAACTCAGGGCATAAAATTATTTAGAACCCAAACCCCTTGAAATTTCATAAGTAACTTAGGCATTTATTCGGCATTTAATTAATTGACTATTAGTGGTAGTTAAATTGAGTATTAAGATATCTCCATTGTATATTTTTAGTGGAAAAGGAGCGTCCTAAAGGGAGAAAAAGTCGAACTAAGTAGGAGGAGTATAAAGAGGTTTGTACACAACTAAGCTCTTCCTTTGTTTTTAAATTGTAAATAGTTTGAATGAGCACTTTAATTTTGTTAAATGAGTTTATGATTTTAGAAAGGTAGAGGTTGGCCATTTTGTACCATTGTAGTAAGGGGTGGGCTAGTTTTGAATGAAATTTGAAGTGTTTTGAGAAATTTTGTGTTGCTAACCCTTTTTAGGTAATTGTTTTGAATGAAATATGATTGTGAGTTGATAAATACATTTCATGAATGGAAAATTATTTGAATATGGTTTGAAACCGCAGTTAACATGACTATGTGATTTGTATTCCTCACTAGCTTACCTAGTGATATGAATTGGATTTGTTTTCCCTCTCTGGCTGGAGAGGTGTGTTGCCAGTTGAGGATGGATCGGATGAGTACTTATATATATGCTAGCTAGCCCTTGTATTCCCCATTAACCTTTGGTTATTGAGATGAATTGGAAATTTGTGTCATGTTCTAAACTGTGTGGTTTTTAGCAAACTTGTGTTTTATGATTGTTTGGAATAAAATATGATTTTATTAAATGATTCTCTCATTTTAGAAATATTATAATATTTTACATGTGTTTAAAATTATGATTGATTAAGTTTTGATAAATTATGATTTATATTGAGCTTTAAAATTTTAAGTTGTGCACCGCTGAATATAATGCTCAACAATGGCTTGTTCATGTTGTCACAGGTAAGGAGAAGGAAAGAGTTGTAGAGTGAGCAGTGCAGAGCATGATAGGATATGGCTTCGAGTATACATTTTAGGTATACCCTTGTATATTCATTTTTATGTACATATATCTGTATGTATTTATATGTGGACGTTGAGCAGTTGTATAAAAAGCTTGTAATGTTATTTTGGTTAATGTAAATTTTTGTAACATAAACTTTGTTATTCCAATGAATACAAATATTTAAATTTCTTTTTGAATTCTGCAAATAATGAATTATTTTCCTTATGATGGAAATTATTGATACTGAAATGTGATGATTTGAATTGAATTGTAAATAATATTTTTTTATGAATTGATTTTCACAGGTTTAGAAGAACTGTTTTATTGTATTTTTAGCCGTCACCAAGTGAAATTTTTGCAAAATTTTAAAAAATACCAAATTATTCTTAAATAATTTTTATGATATATAAAAAACCTAAGGACACTTAAATAAATATTTTATCATCATTTTAAACTCTAAAATGAAATGGAATTGTTTAAAATCCTTATAGTATATTTAATGGGTTATCGGTAGTGAAAGCTTAATAATTCATTAGGTATACTATGGGATCATTGTCACACCCTACCCTCTCAGAAGGCATAACATGATCCCGTAGTATACCTAATGAATTACCAACTCCGCTTCACCGATAACCCATTAAATATACTATAAGGATTTTAAAACTTTTCTTACTTCTTTTATAGTAGTGAGCACTATTTATAGGTGTTAAAACCTTTTGAACAAGTGATAGAACTAACACATTTGAATTATTTGGAATTTCAGAAAATTTTGGCAGAGTGCCATCTGTATTTTGGATAAAGCAGTTCTTGAAAACTCAGAAAAGCACTTCAATATTTTTCCAAATCTCAACTCCAACATATTTCTCAACACAACATATTTCTCAACTCAAATCCACAGTGATTTTCAAAGACAGAGATAAAAGAAATATAATACAATTTTTATAAGCCAAAATAACTCATAATTATTTTACAACTTCAAGGTACAATTTGAATTTACAACTACTTAAAACCAAAAACAATATGTACATACAGTGGTCATACATTCTGATTACAAAATACAAAATGTGGTATACTCGTTATACCCGAAAATCTCTCGCTGGAGGTACTAGCAGCCTAGTCTGCTGCCCTGTCTGTCTGTCTACCTGCGACAGCAATAAAAAGCTATCGCTGAGACAATGTCTCAGTGGTGCACAACATTAACCAAATACAACTTTAAATCACAATTCATAAATCATTTAAATGATGGATATGTAAAATCATAGTTAAATTCAAGACAATGAGTGTCAGAAGGAATTTAACACAATATCACAATAAATCTCAGAGATCAAAACATATTTAACTTCAAAAGACAGTGAATGTCAATAAGGATTTAACTCCATTTCACAATCTCATAATACAAATCAATAAATCACACACAGCTTAATCATGTTCCAAAGTTCAATTCGTCCCAAAAGCCGATGGCTAATGAGGTATTCAATTCGTCCCAAAAGTCGATGACTAATGAGGAATAACATAGCTAGCTAGCAAAAATATGAGTACTCATCCAATTCGTCCTCAACAGGCACACACCTCAACACTTCACGGAGAGGGAATTCAAATCGTCCCACTAGACAAGCTAGTGAGGAATACAATCAATATACATGATAGCTGTGGTTTCAAACCATTTCCAATGCTTTTCAATCAATAAGTATCCATCAATATCATTCAAACAATTTTACACAGTTTCAAACCATTTACAAAGCTTTTCAAGCAATAAATATCCATTCAACACATTTCCACAATTTAAAACAATAATGTACAAATGGTCATAATTCATTTCAATTGAAAAATTCAAAGAAATAGTTGTTGTGCATAGACCTCTGATAATTGTCTCCTGGTCTGGACTCAGTGTTTCCTTCCCTTTTCCTGAGTCTTTGGTAACTGAGAAACACAATTCGAAGTGTTTCAGTACTAAATTAAATTGTCTCTAACGATAATGTTCGATAAGTAATTCACTGAAAGCTATTATTTGCTTAATCACCTAATATACCGACCCTCGATGCGTTCTAGGTAAATTAGGTTTTAGTGTCACTAATATGTCACATTCGATAGTGTTTTAGGGTTGGTACACGTTATCAATTTCATTTCCTTGTTTATTGCATTTTATTGCAAATTACTGTATTCCGATATACTAGTTTGACATAGCCGGACGACCTAGTTTCCTCGGTTTTCGGGTTTCGGTCAAAACTAAAAACTTGTAGATCTATGTCTTACGGAACGCGGGGCAAAATTTTAGGTCATTCTGAGTTATGTAGACCAAGTTATGGTCATTTTACTATTGCTGGTCAAATGGCATCAAATTTGGTCATTTTAGGTCAATTTTGGTCAACTTTGGTTCGGCCAGTTTTTGGACCCGAACTTGTGCAAGCTGTTTGACTTGCTTATGGTCATTTCTGGGCTTTGGTGTCTTCAAATGACTTGTAGGTATGGGTCTTAACTATTCATGGTTAAAATTTCAGGTCAATTGGACCTGTTTTGAGTGAGTTATGGCCTAAACACTAACTGCTGCCCAAATGGTCAGTTTTCAGGCCTCACTTGCACTTAATCCGAATTTGGTCATTTTTCAAGCTACCTTACAAGCAGAATTTTGGTATGCTTTCTCAATGAAAGTTGGCACATTTTGTGCCTAGTTTCACCTCCAATTGGTCTCATACCAATTGGAGTTACATATTTAGAGTTTTAGGCTAAAATGCACACTGCCCTTAATTACATTGCTTAACCATCTATTCATTACACATTTACCTTGCTACAAATCCACCTCTCAACCCCATTCTGTTTTGGTACATTACAAAAACCATTTACCACTTCACATTAAGATCATTTTGGGCAGAATGCAAACATCCTCAATACACCAAATAAAACTCTAATTCATAAAGTCCAAATACAACAATATACTCACATAAACACTACTCATTATTACATACAATTTCCACAACCAATTTACATACATTTTCATCAATCCTCAATGTCACAATTCACCCAATATCTTCATGAATTAAAACACTCATTAAAGAGTCCCAAGGCTGCCGAATTGCTCCACCTTGCCAAAGTTTCACATAACTTCGTCCACTTGAATTTCAAATGCACAATCACCACATATACATGAGAATAACTTACTAGGACATTAAATCACCCTACTCAACATAAATTCTCATCAAATATATGTATGAATATTTCATTAACATACAAACCCATGGCTGTCCAAACTGGATATATCAATAACTCCTAAAACTTGAAAATTTTCTTCACAAATCAAACACCCATAACATGTATACAAAGTTTAACAAAGTAATATTCAAAAATACAAACTTACTTATGGTTGGGACTTGCTAAACCTTCACTAAACTTCTTGATTTTGGTATCAAACTCTTCCTTATGATGTGGAGATAAAACTTAATGAAGCCACTTAGGTGATTAGAAGTGAAATAAAGGAGAGGATGAAGCTTTAAGCTACACGGTAATGGAGGATTTCCATTTCTTCAATTCGGCATGATTGAGGGAAATGGGAGAAGATGAAATTTCAGAATGTGTTACACCTGCCCATTTAGCTTTTAATTTATTCCTTAGTGGTCCACTTACACAATTTAAATCATTTTATAAGTTTAATGTGCTAATTACAAAATTTTCACTCCACTTTTGGCTATTTGCATTAGGTACCACCAAACTAATTTTTCATTTTATTTTCTAAGTGTAATATTATTTATTTTTAATGGACATTTAGGTCAAAAGACAATTCGGGATGTCAAATGACCATAATGCCCCTGTTCGGGTTACATTCCCGATTTTTCGGTAACACCGGATTTTGTCCATTTTTCGATTTCTCACTTTTCTTTGTACTAATTAATTAATTTTTCTTTGATATTTCTAATGATATTTATACTTCAATAGGGGTCTCTTTAAGTCCTAAAAATATTTTCCAGGGTTCCCCGTAGTCCAGGGCTAGTCAACGGTCCACGCCATGACTTCCCGGTGCGGTCACCCATCGCTAGGGTTCTCGGCTCGCTTAACTTGGTTACCTTTCTTTGCTATTATTTTTTCCTTTGTTTTTATTGTATTTTCTTTTCTTCTATTTCATTATTTTATGTCTCATCACTCATAACGAAGTGTAGTTCTAGGCATCCTAGCTATCCGGACAATACTGGTCACCGGAACAGTAGAATGCACTATCGAACATAGGGGTGTTACAATCATATTATACCTTACAGAGGGGTAAGGCGTGATAAGTTGCCTATCTGAAAAATTACACGCCCGACCTCTTTTCCTTCCCCATCACCTCTGATCTCTTATTGTCTTCTCGATCTTTTTTTTATCCGATATCTTTGTATGCTATCTGTTGGTGCGCATCGAATATCGGGAAAGCATTAAATTTTCCATCAACCGATGTGCTGCTTTGACTTCCATGAGCATTAAATGCTCAAGCCTATATATATCGGGGCGCACGGGCGGGGAGGCTGTCATTTTCACATTTTCTCTTTCCTTCTCTGGTCATTCTTTGACGTGTTCTTTCCCCATGCCTTATCTTTCCAGTGCACTTCATCATGACTACCATTTTGATCTTTTTCCAACAACTTCCTAAAGGAGCGGAAGCATGAAAATTATTAGATTAGAACATTAAATTAAAAAATTTTCTTCTAGGGTCTCATGCATCATGCAAGATTCATTATTTACCTATTGATTTTAATGTTCAATTGCATATTAAAACACTTCTAATATGTATTTGGATCTACATTTTCCATTTAAGATTTTAGAATTAACAAATTAATTCAATAGAACCCTAGATTAATTTAAGAATATGTGCACTAACCTTTGATGCATCAGATATGTGTTTGGTACCTTTGGGAAGCACCTAGGACCCCAAATGTTATCCCTCTAGTTTGTCCACACCAAGATCACCAATGGCAGCCCCTTGAATAGCTTTTAAAGCCTTGGCAGCCAATTAGAAAATAGGGATTTGCCTTTAGAGAGGTTGTAGATGTATACAGGACACTAGAAAAGATTTCTAGCAATTTTAATTCAAGAGAATATGGGCAATTCTCTTTGAATTGATGAAAGAAGAAGAAGAAGAGAGAGGAGCCTCTTTGGGTGGTGGCACCTTGAGAGAATAATCAGATTGTTATGTTATTCTTTCATAACATCACATTATATAATTAGATCATTACTTAAAACCCTTGCCACATGCCATCTTCTGATTGGCTCAGAATTTTAATTGACCTAATCACATTAAGGCAAGTGTCAAATCTAGATTTAATCTTGACTTTGATCATCTTACATGATTGGAAGACAAATGGCAAGCTTATATGGTACCATGTGTCACCATCTCATGGTGCCACATGTCACCCTGTGAAATGACCAAATTACGCTTGTGTTATAATTTTGAGTTCTCAACCCAAAACTAATTATTTCTTCTCTTCTAATCAATTTATATCAAATATAAATTAATTAATTAATCTCTATTAATTAATTTCTCATAATTAGATTCATATTTAAACACTTTAAATATAAATTTAACTTATATTATATATCCAATAACCTAGATTTGGTTTCAAGTCATGCTAGGGACTTTGCAATCTAATTGCAAACCAAATCTATTTAATTAATCAATTAAACTCTTTAACTAATTAATTAAATCACATTTAACTTGGTGATTACTTATGTATGTGTGTGACTCACTAGGCTCATCACTAATTGGCAATGAGATATGATATTAACTCTTAATATCATCAGAACTCTTTCTTACCATAAATGATTTCTCTAAATCATTTTACGCGCCTCATAGACCATGGTTAACACCTAGCATAGCATGCCATGGCCACCCAATCAGTAATAAGAAATACCTTAAATGAACCTTTAATCATATGTTATCATTCACTAGAATCTCTCTGTTACAAAATCCCAATTCAAGTTGGAGTCATGGTTTATGTCAAACCCCATTTGCTATGAATATTATGTTCTCTTTTAATTCTAGTTATTGATTAAAAAGATTTTCTCATTAAAAACTCTTTTCTGATTAAATCTGTCTGTCCTGGCCAAGAACTTGAAACATCAAGAATAATTAAATGAACATAGGATTTTATCCCTATTTACTTAGGGTAACAGATTCTATCTTGATCAACACTTATCTCTATACATAACTAGTAGGAGCCAACACATACCCATATACCCATACACAGTACAAGTATGAAAGCAGTATCAAACTCAAACCACCTATATATAAGATAACTGTGCTATAACAGGTCTAAAGTTTATATCCACTGATATGATTTATGACAATGCATTGACAAGAGTAAACTCCATGTGCTTGTCATAAATGTCACTGGTTCGACCTACTTATCATGCATAAGTACCTATCATGTTTGTTATATGGCATGAGACTCACCATTCTATCTTATTTACATCTCATATAAATAACTTGGGAACAAACATGATTACAATCTTTCTGGATAAGTCATGTCCTTATTGTGAAGTATCCTTGATTGTGAATCAATTTATGATTATTTGTGCTAGAAATACTGTCACTCATATTCTTAACAACTTAAGAATAGAATTTCTAACAAAATATCAATGAACCTTTTCTTTTACACATAAATATATTATATAAATAGAAAAGTGAAAATGCCTTTTATTAATAAAGCATGTATAAGATACATACTAAATGATATGCTCTAGGGCATACTACTAAAACTTCCTTTATCTTTCACTTAAAATGGACAACACCGATAGTCAGAGAGTTGCGAGAACATCATCCATTGAAGGCGAGGAAACCAGATCAAACAGCTAATTTGGGACTGGAATAACCACCATTCTAATATTTAGTCAGCCTGCTGGTCTGAGCCAAAAATCGATCTCGAGTAAGGGGACAACTAATTTTAATCTTGATATCGATGACCACCTCTTGAAGTTCATTTGGCTCCTAACCATCTCAGAGGCCCCAACTATAGCTTGGTTCTGGTCAATGACATCGACGATGGCAACTTATTTTCCATAGTCATCACTAGAGTTTACAAGAGCTACCCTTCCGATCTTCACATATCTCTTAAACAGCATCTTGAGATTAGGAGGTGTTTGAACTATGGAGGTGTCCGAACTGTGGAAGCAAGATGGGTAGAATGTAGGTAGAGTAGAATGTAGATACATCTGTAATTGATGATCGGGCTGGGAAGGACCCGCCTAATGATGTAATCTAATCTTTTGGAAATGAAATGGACTTCTTTTCAAGCTCAATTTTATTTTATTTTTATTTATTTATTTTTATTTATCATTTTTTTATTTTATTTTCACACTGTTTTTGTTGTTTATCCAGTCCCTCTTCTATCCGATCTCTAGTCATACCCTTACACCCGATCTCTTCAATCCGGTCCCTCTCCATCAAGTCTTTTTCGATGCACATCAGAAATTGGGATAACATTAAATTTCTTGCTGGTCAATGCACTGCCTAGGGTCTGGTGAGCATTTAATGCTCGGGCCTGGATAAATAGGGGACGAGCTCAATCACTTCTCACTTTTGATCTGTTCATTCCTCTCAAGCCTCTCGATGATTTTCTCTCAACTTTTCTAGCTTTTCCGGCGCTGATTTACACCTAACTAAGAGCTTTGAACTTTTTCCAGTCACTTTCTATCCTCATTGTCTGATAATGAGAGGCAACAATGATTAGAAAGTTGTAAGCCCACCTTCCCTTCATGTTTCTTGGACCTCCGAAGAAGGTGAAGAGGCCAAACTGAGCGGGCAGTCTAAAGTTATTGATACACTTGTATTGTATAGATATTTTTAAGCATAATTATACACCATTTCATAGCATTTAGATAAGTAACTTCATGCTTATTTGGTTATTTCATTAGTTTTCATAGAATTCATTAATGCATACTAAAATCTATATTTTCTATATGTTTTTAGGTGTTTTGAACGAAATTCAAGGCATAGGAGCATAGGAGGGAGCTTGGAAGAACTTAAGGAGCAAGGCAAACTACTGATGCACTTTACACGGGTCATGTAAACTCAGACTCGCACTCCATGTAAATTCCTTCTTGGTGAAACTTGAATAATTGTAGAAAAGCTAAAGTACTACGTATCTGTAACATAGGCCGTGTAAGACTCAGAGACCAATGTAACTTTCTGTCACCAAAGCTTGAAGAAGCAAGTAGTACATTCACAAGTACACAGGCTGTGTAAGTAGACCTGTGTAAACATCCAAGGCCTATGTAATGTCACACCCTACTCCTCTGTAAGGTATGACATGATCCCGTAGTATACCTAATGAATTATCAACTCCGTCTACTGATAACCCATTAAATACACTACAAGGGATTTTAAAAACTTTTCTTACTTCTTTCACAGTGGTGAGCACTATTTACAGGTGTTAAAAACTTTTGTGAACTGAAGTGCTAGAACTAATACATTTGACTTATTTGGAATTTCTGTAAAAATTTTAGCAGAGTGCCATCTGTATTTTGGATAAAACAGTTCTTCAGAAAACCTGTAAAAAGCACTTCAATATTTTTCCAAATCTTAACTCCAACAAAATTCAACACAATATTTTTCTCAACTCAATCCACAACAATTTTTCAGTATTTTCAAAGGATGAGATAAAAGAAATATAATACAAATTTTACAAGTCAAAATAACTCATAATTCACTTTACAACTTCAATGTACAATTTTAATTTACAACTGCTCAAATAATTTACATACATATTATTACATGCATACATCAGACCTATGTACATGGGTATACCTATAATATACCGAGTCTGGTCCAAAGTGTCTTCAAAGAAACTTACTCACGCTCTATGCTCTTCTTACTGCGATAAAGATACAAAGCTATCGCTGAGTGGTGAACTCAGTGGTGCACAACTATAATTTAAAACATAGTACAATATACATTGACAAAATTTGCAGTAAATAATTTGGAAATTTGAATACTCATCAAACTCCAAAACTCAAAATATTCATTGCCAATAATGTAAATCATTTGTATAAATGACTTTGATCACAAAATTCAATTTATCAAATCATGACTAACCATTTAAGTAATTCCAACAAAATCAATTATACATAAACCATAATTGAAATCACAATTCTTTACCATTCAAAAGCTATTCTGTATCTCAAAAATCATTATGTATCTCAAAAATCAATCTTTATCTCAAAACCATGTTGTATCTCAAAACCATCAGAGCTCAAAACCATGTCAGATCTCACAAATCATTTTTTATCTCACTAACTATGCAAGACTAATCCGATAGGGTCATCTTCAATGTGATTCTAACTCCTTATGGTCGGGGAGGTCGAATTAGATTCTAACTCCCTATGGTCGGGGAGGTCGAATCATCGTGCCTGATACCATCACAATAATGAATCTTCCAAGGGCCATAACGATAAAATAAACTTAGATCTAACCTCAAATCAGAGGAAAATCTAAGCCTGTGCACGTACCATGGTAATCAAAACACAACTAACTCCATTGTCTTCTCAACAAATGAGAGAGACGGGTAATAACCTAGTCAAGCATCTATAGTGAGATATAAAACAATATTACAATCCTTTTAGTGAGCATAAATCACAATATAATTCGATTCAAATTCAATTCCAGTATCCAATAATTTTTATGCTCATCACAATTTAAATCATAAATTTGCATTTTTCCATGAAAATTACCATCACAATTCAAAACATGTTCTATCACAATTTTCCAAAACATAATTAATTCAATCCATAACAATGCTTAATACTTGTGGAAATACCATTTCACAAAGCTAAATTCATACATACTATAACAATTTCAATAATCATTGAATTAAATCCAATGCTTATTAAACATAATACATAAGAAAAGTATGTCATTTAATCATATGAAATATTCAAACAAAATCAGTTAAAAACTAGTTGTGCACAAACCTCTGATGACTGTCTCTGTCCGACTCGTGTTTCCTTCCCTTTCCCTGAGTCTTTACTAACTGAGAAACACAATTTGAAGTGTTTCAGTACTAAATTAAACTGTCTCTATCGATAATGTTTGACAAATAATTCACTGAAAGCTATTATTTGCTTAATCACCTAATATACCGACCCTCGATGTGTTCTAGGTAATTTAGGTTTTAGTGTCATTAATATGTCACATTCGATAGGGTTTTAGGGTTGGTACGTTTTACCAAACTCATTTCCTTGTTTAGTGCATTTTAATGCAACTTGCTGGATTTCGGTATACTAGTTTGACCTAGCCGGACGACCTAGTTCCCTCGGTTTTCCGGTTTCGGTCAAAACTACAAACTTGTAGATCTATGTCTTACGGAACGCAGGACAAAATTTTAGGTCAATCGGAGTTATGTAGACCAAGCTATGGTCATTTTACTGTTGCTGGTCAAATGGCATCAAATTTGGTCATTTTAGGTCAATTTGGTCAACTTTGGTTCGGCCAGTTTTTGGACCCGAACTTGTGCAAGCTGTTTGACTTGCTTATGGTCATTTCTGGCCTTTGGTGTCTTCATAAGACTTGTAGGTATGGATCTTAACTATTCATGGTTAAAATTTCAGGTCAATTGGACTTGTTTTGAGTGAGTTATGGCCTAAACACTAACTGCTGCCCAATTGGTCAGTTTTCAGGTTTCAATTGCACCTAATCCGAATTGGTCATTTTTTTATGTCACCTTGCAAGTAGAATTTTGGTATGCTTTCTTAATGAAAGTTGGCACATTTTGTGCCTAGTTTCACCTCCAATTGGTCTCATACCAATTGAGGTTACACATTTAAAGTTATAGGCTAAAATGCATACTGCCCTTAATTACCTTACTTATACATGTATCCATTACACATTTAATTGCTATATGTCCACTTCCCTTATCAATTCTGTTTTGGTACATTACCAAAACCACATACCTCTTCACTTTAAAGTCACTTTGGGCAGATTACAATTATCCTCAATACACCAATTAAAACTCAAATTTACAAAGTCTAAGTACAATCACATATACACCTAAACATTACTCATTCTTACATACACTTTACACAACCAATCTATATACATATCCATCAATCCTCAATGTCAATATTCTGCCAATACCTTCACGAACTCATACATTTATCAAAGTGTCCCAAGGCTGCCGAATTGTCCCACAATGCCAAAGTGTCCTACAATTCATCAATTTCCATTCCAAGTGCACAACTACCATATACATGTGGAATTAATTTACTTGGACATTAAATCACCCTAATCAATATAATTTCTCATCAAATATATGTATAAACATTTCATTAAACATATAACTCCATGGCTGTCCAAAATGGACATATCAACAACTCCTCAAACTTAAAAATTTCCTTCACAATTCAAACACCCATAACAAGTATACAAAGTTTAACAAAGCAATGTTCAAAAATACAAACTTACCTTTGGTTGGGACTTGTTAAACCTTCACTAAACTTCTTGATTTTGGTATCAAACTCTTCCTTGTGATGTGGGGATAATTTTTAATGAAGCTACCTAGGTGATTAGAGGTGAAATGAAGGAGTGGATCAAGCTTGAAGAAAAATGGCCATGGAGGTTTTGGGAGCTTTTCATTCACGGAAATGGAGGTTTCTAATGTTGAAGATGATATTTTAGTGGAGCAATCTGCCCACTTAATACATTTTAAAATCCCTTAGTTGTCCACTCACATTAGTTAATTCATTTAATATGTTTAATGTGCTAATTACACACTTTCACTCCACTTTTGGTTATTTGCATTAGATACCACTAAACTAATTTTTCATTTTATTTTCTAAGTGTAATATTATTTATTTTTCATGAACATTTAGGTCAAAAGACAATTCGGGATGTCAAATGACCATAATGCCCCTGTTCGGGTTGCATTCCCGATTTTTCGGTAACACCAGGTTTTGTCTGTTTTTCGATTTCTCACTTTTCTTTGTAATAATTATTTAATTTTTCTTTGATCTTTCTAATGAGATTTATTCTTCAATAAGGGTCTATTTAAGTCCTAAAAATATTTTCCAGGGTTCCCGCGGTCCGTATTAGTCAACGGTCCACGCCGTGACTTCCGTCTGGCCACCCATCGCTAGGGTTCTCACTGCTTAACTTGGTTACATTTCTTTGCTATTATTTTTTCTTTGTTTTTCTTATATTTTCTTTTCTTGTATTTCATTATTTTATGTCTCCTCCCTCATGTCAAAGTGTAGTTCTAGGCATCCTAGCTGTCCGGATAACACTGGTCACCGGAACAGTAGAACGCACTACCGAACTTAGGGGTGTTACATGTAACTTACTGCCCCTATCCGATAGGAAGCCGTCATGCTCCAGTAACTTACATGCCCCAGGCCGTGTAGTGACCCATGGGTCGTGTATTACATTTCAGCAATCTTTCTTTAATACGACTCCAACTCCTATTTTGGCATACCAATTAGACTTCTAATGCCTTTGGCATTCTAAAGCTTAACCCTAGGATGCTTAATATAAAAAAGAGCTAGCAGCACATACACACAAAATGGGAAAGTTTTGAAAGAAGCCTTCTTAAGGAACCCTAGCCATCTTGAAGAAGTATTACATTAGCGCCAAGGATAGACTTTTTGGCCAAAGTTCCAGAAGATCACAGCTGCAGAATCTTCCTTTGGTTCTTTTATTCTTATTCTTTAGATTGGTTTTCATGTGCTTTTATTTTTATTAAATTATGCTTGTTAAACTCACCATGAGTGAGTAATTCCTTAAATTCTGGAATTAAGAAAGTAGCACTCTTGACTTCTGTTATGGATGTATATTGAGTTTTATTCAATGGAATTGAGTTTTATTCTTTGATTCAATCTCTTGTGTTCTTATTGTATGCTATGTGGAAGGAGTAGAAGCATAGTGATTTGTTCATTAGACATTGAATTTCAAAAAATTTCTTCTAGGGTTTCATGCATCATGCCACATCCATTGTGACACCCCTTACCCGTCTACAGTGTAGCCAAGCAAGATATGCCACACAGTGTGCTGGAACAGCATATCTTATCTCATTTATATATTTCTCATTTCTTAATTTATTTATTTGGGATCACTATGTGAAATTTATGAAATTGATATCATTTATTGAAATTTTAAATTTATTTGAGGTTTCGAAAATTGTACAAAAAATCCGGTAGAGTGCTGGCTAAAAATGGAGAAAACAGTTCTTCGGAACCTGTAGAAAACATTATCAATAATTGTTCAAATCCACAACTCCAAATATCACATCAATTCTCAACAATTTCTCAATAATTTCTCAATTTGTCATTCATTCAATTCATATCATAATCATACTCAAATCATAAATAAATACTCAAATTTTTATTTATAAACACAAATTTACAAGTAATTACATTAATACAAAATTACATTACAGAAGTTTTAAATATACATGATAAAATGAAAGTTTAATTACAAAGTTTGGAAAATTACAAAATACAAAAGGTAACCTAGCATCCTACCAATGCATCAGAGTCGTGAGGTGACACAGACACTCACAGATCTGATCCTGACCCTGACCGGGTCTATTGGAATCACGCTCTGTATCTCTAGTACCTATGTGTGGCAAAAGCAACGCGCTAAGTAATACTGCTTAGTGGTGCCAATAATAAAATAAAAAGAACTAAAAAGAAATAAACATGCAATGTATATGTTGATTTCTCATACGGATAAATTTTTGGTAATTATTTGTAGTATTATTTATTTGGTACTTTTTATATCAATAATTGATTAAAATTTATCAATATTTATTTTTGGGTTGCCCAAGTAACCTATACCTGTTGACTAGACTGGATAATGGGTAAGCTAGCACTGGGTACCAAGTACCTCTGGCCGTCACACTATTGGTCACAATGTGTCTCCCGGTGTGCAACAGAACCGCTAATAAGCTGTAATAAATATTAGGCACAAAGCCTAGTGTCACAATAGTGTCAGAATGGCTAAAACCCATAAAATCACAAAATGGCCATTTAAGCCATGAATCATAGAATGGCATAATGCCATATGCAATCGCTAATAGAACCCTATTGCCATGCCAACCTATCCAAACCAATCACACTAAGCCTACTAGGGCATTTAGCATTTTTAATTATGCAAATCTTTGAAATTGAAATTTAATTGTTTCTATTCATTTCATTAGTTAACTAAAATATTGACTTTTTCATAGACAATAGGTATATTGGTTCTAATATCACTAATATACCACATTTTGCATTCTAAAATTATTGGCATTGGTTGCCAATACCATTATAAAGCTTAGTGTTGGTTATTTTAAAATTTTCATATTTAAAGCACTAAGTTTTTAATTCCATTGATCATTTGTACAGTAGGAATTTGATAAAATTCTCTTCATGAAAGTTGTTCCTTTATGTGTCTTCTGTAATTCCATTTTTGAATCACTCTATTTGGAGTTTTCTAGCTCAAGATATGCTAATTTGAACAAGGCTGGCTGGATTGGTATCTACCCAAAATTTCTGGGCAGAATCCCATTCTGCCAGATTTGGTAGCTCAACTTTGGCTAAAACTTTCATTTGGTTAAGTCCAGAAATAGAGTTTGTGTTCTACATGAAAGTTGTTCTAAATTATCTAAACTTTTCATTGATATAAATTTCAGGTCAATTGGACCTTTCTACACTGAGTTATGACCAAATGAATGAACACTGTTCATTTGGTCATTTTGCCCAGGCAGAATGAATGGTACCCAGATTTGGTCAATTTTTAGGTCAGTCTATTGTGGTTTTCTGGGCAGGGTTCCTTCATCATAGTTATGCCATTATGTATCTAATTTCATGTCTAATTAGCCTTGCAACAATTGAACCTACACAACTCTAGTTATAGCTGCCCAAATCTGCTGGACTCACACCCAGTCCTGCAGGTCACACTAGGTAGCATACCTAACTTCAATTCCCATGGCACAAATCACTTCACTTCCTAATCACACATAGCCAAATAGTCACTAATTGACCATTAGAACTTCTTTTCACCAATACATGAGCAAAATCTCAAATTTGTGCCCCAAACCCTAACTCCAACCATTTCAATTCTTCAAACACATACAATCAATGGATCAATTCATACTCCCAATGATGCATACACAAAGTGTAAAGGATTAATTGACACTAACCTTGAATGGAGTCACTTCTAAGCTTGCTGAACCTTACTTTTTCTTCTTCTAATTGCTGCCCAAGTCTTTCTCTAGTGGTAAGGGAAATTTTTAGTGAAGGGAGGATGAGGTTTTGAGGTGAATTGAAGTGGGAAATAAAGCTTAATGAACCTTTAAGGTGGATAGGGGTTTTGGGATGGGTTTTGGCTGGTTGGAGGTAAGGGAAGACAATCTGATTTTTCTTTTGTTATTTTATTCATTTTTAAGTGTTTTATGAATGCTTGGTAAGTGGTCATTAGCTAAAAGCATTTTAATGACATCATATTATGGAGTTTTTATTTCATTTTTTTTTGTTTTCTTTTCTTTTCTTCTTTAATTACTCATTTTTAATTAAATTTTTAGTAATATTTATTCATATTTTATGTCATAATAATTATTAATTTAACTGGACAAGTTGGCCAAAAATAATCTCTAAAGACGAAATGACCAAAATGCCCTTCGTTTTGCTTAACAGACTAAAATTTTCTGTACTAATCTAAAAATTTTTCTAAGCATTTTCTTGGCATTTTAATGCCATCGAAACCTCAATGACTCTTCTCTGGAGTCCCAAAAATTATTTCATGAATTTTCCCTCGGGTTTAGGGCTTCTAGCTGTGAAAACAGTAATTTCCCGTTAGATTACCTATCGCTAGGGCACCGGCTCATTTAACTTATTTGTATTTTATTTCTAAAATTTTTCCTTGATTTTTCTTACCATTATTTGAGTTATTTATGACTCCTCACTCTAGTCTAAATATTGTTCCAGACATTCTAACTGTCTGGACCGACACCGGTCATCGGAACAGTAGAATGTACGGAATGGCTACAGTGAGGGTGTTACATCCATTATGTGCCTAATTAATTTCAATGCTCAATTGCATATTAAAACACTTTTAATATGTATTAGGATCTATGTTTTCCATTCAAGATTGTGAATTAACAAATTAATTCATTTAAACCCTAGTTTAAAAGAGAAGTTAGAGCACTAACCTCTTTGATGCAATATGGATGCGATTGGTACCTTTAGGAAGCACCTAGGACCCAAAATATTGTCCCTTTAGCTTGTCCACACCAAGATCACCAATGGGCAGCCCCCAATCTTGCTTCTCATGTAACATCCTCCCTGTACGTGTTTTGTACGTTCTA
Source organism: Hevea brasiliensis (assembly GCF_030052815.1). Lineage (NCBI taxonomy): Eukaryota > Viridiplantae > Streptophyta > Magnoliopsida > Malpighiales > Euphorbiaceae > Hevea > Hevea brasiliensis. Next base: position 98,146 of record NW_026615273.1, read on the forward strand.
TTACTCCAGTTACCTAATGTCAGTCTGGGCAAGTCAGGATGTCTAGAACTCAACTTTGGTAATAGTGAACAGACATAAATTGATGAAATAAATAAAAAGAAAATACAAGAAAAATTAAAGAAAAATAAAAGAGAGGAAATGAAACTAAGTTAAATGAGCCGGCACCGCAGCGATGGGTGACTGCACCAGAAAGTTACGGCGAAGGCAATTGCCGACCCTAGGACTGTGTGGAACCCTTGGAATTAAATTTTGAGACATAATTAAATGTTTATTGAAATGTAATTGACACTAGAAATATCAAAGAAAAATTAATAAATTAGTACAAAGAAAAATGAAAAATCGAGAAACAGACAAAAATCGGTGTTACCGAAAAATCAGGAATACAACCCGAAGAGGGGCATTTTGATCATTTGACACCTAGGGTTGCCTTTTGACCTTAATGTCCATTAAAAATAAATGATATTACAATTTAGAAATGTCATGAAAAAATAAATTGTGATACATTATGTAAATAGTAAAAGAAATAAGATAATTGTGCAAATTAGAAAACTTTGAATAATTAAACATAAAATTAAAGTTAGCGCTCCACTAACTCAAGTCTTGGGACACCTATCTAAGTCATTTGTGGACAGAAGTCATCACCTTCAACCTCAAGAACACAACCAGCCAAAATGAAGCTCCCAACCATTTCCACCATTGCCGCCCATGCATGAAGCTTCCTCTCTCCATCATCAAGCCATCTTTCACACATAATTCCTTCATTAAAGCTTACCTACTCACCTTGGGGAAGATATTGGGAACAAGAAAAAGAAGATTTGATGAAGTTTAAGGGAAGCTCTCAATAGGTAAGTGTCCAAATCCTCTCCCTTGCTTTAGTAAACTTTATGTTTAGGTTGAGGTGAGTAAATTGGTGAAGAGAATGGAAGAAAATATTGAGTTATGAAATTATTCATTTTTAGCAGCCATGAAAGCTTGATGTGTTTGAGTATTTCTTACCACTAATAGATGGGAATTAAGGTTGATTAACTCTAATGGAAGTTGTAGTAAGTTAATGTTCAAGTATGTGTATATTAGTGCTTGAATTAAGGGTTTAAAAATGGGACCTTGATGCTTTAGTAAACTACCATGTTTGGTAGCCTTAAATCTCATGAATTTGTGTGTGAGTTTATAAAATTTATTGATGAAATATGATGGTGTTGAATTGTGGGCAGCATGTGTAGTTGGCATGGAAGTGTATGTGTAATATAGGTGTTGAGGTATATTGAATTTCGGTGGAAGTAAATATTGAACTTTAATGGTGTATTGTGTCATTGAACACTTGAGTATTCTACCCAAAATGCTTTGCTGGAATTGTGTTCAATATATATAGAAGTGTCATGATTGAATATTGAAGTGTTGGAAGGAGGAGGATTGTCAAATTGGAAGTGTGATTTTCAGATGCAGGTGATGTGTTGTTGGCAAGACTCTAAATTAGGTTATAAATGCAAAATTGTGAACCCAATTGGTATGATGCCAATGGGAGGTGAAAGTAGATACAAAATAGGCCAACGCTCATGTAGAAATGTTGCCAAAATTCTGCCTAGAAACTAACCTTAAAATGACCAAATCCGAATTGCAACCTTGCAAACCTGCATTTTTGACCATATGAATAGTAATCACTAAGATGACCATAACTCACTCAAAACAGGTCCAAATGACCTGCAATTTTTACCATGGATAGCTTATACATAGAGATGCAATTCTTATGAAGACACAAAATCCCAGAAATGACCAGAACCAAGTCAAAATGCTTGCCCAAATTCGGGTACCAAAACTACCAGAACTGAATTTGACCTAAAATTGACCAAATCTTGCACTAAAAATGCAATCTATCCAGCTTTAGTAAATTGATTATATCTTAGTCTATAAAACTTATAATGACTTGAAATTTTGCCAAAGGTTCAATAAGACATAGTGCTACAATTTTTCTTCTTTGACCAGAAGCTAAAAACCAAGAAAAATAGGACATTAAGCTAGACCAATCTAGCACACTAAAACTGAAAATTTGACCTTTACATACGATGATGCTTGAAGTAATTTGGCAATGAATGCCAACTTGTGAAAAGGGTAAATTGCACTATAGTGGCAGCATATTGAATTACAAATTGTGAGATGTTGATGGTAGAATCAACTTATCCATATTACCTAAAAAGGTCAACATTTACGTTGACTTGTGAATTACATGATAACTAGTAAACTCAAAAAAATGAAGAATTAAACAATTAATTTGTAATGTGCTCTAGTTTGCCTAGTTGATTAGTTTGGATAGGTTGGCATGCCAATAGGATTCTGACAGCTAATCTATAAATGACTTTATGCCATAATATGTTTTTACAGCTTATTATGCTGCACTGTGACTTTAATAGCCTATGACTATACGTATTGTGTTATTATACTTGGCTTATCGCCGGATTGACTGTATAGCTTTTTAGCCATACTATTTGCACACCGGGAGACACTTTGTAACCGATGGTGTGACGGCCCGAGGTACTAAGTACCCAGTGCCAGTATATCCATTTATGCAGTCTGGTCAGTGTATAGGCTACACGGGCAGTTAATTTAAGCATTATTAAATTCAAATAGTTAAATTCAGTTTATTGACCTACAACACTACCAAAATTAGCAAAAATGAAAAGTTAGCAAATAAAAGTAGAAACAGTAACTACAAAGAATATCGATATCATAAATTCATTTATTTTATTTTAGTATATATTTCTTTATATTTGGCACCACTAAGCAGAATTGCTTAGCGCATTGCTTTTGCTACGCATAGGTATTAGAGACATAGTTGGGGAGCCCAGCAGACCTACGATCGGGTGAGACATCAGATCTGCATAGGAGTCCAGAGTCATCTGCACTACACTGCATACATGGTTTTTGAAACTATGAAATAGTTGAGATTTTAAGAATATTATCATATTGAACTGTTTTTAACAGGTTTAGAAGTACAGTTTGTCTGAAATACAGATGGCACCTTGCTAGATTTTTATTACTATTTTAAAACACTGATTTTATTAAAGTATGAAAATAGAACCAATATGTTGTGAATATCACATAAAGACTTCTTAAATCAAATTGAGTTCAGAAAATAAAATAATCACAGACTAGGTACTCCGGCACGCCTTGCTCGGCTATACTGTAGACGGGTGAGGGGTGTTACATCTCAAGCCTTGCCAACCAATTATAAATTGGGTTTTTGCCTTTAGAGAGGTTATAGATGTGTATAAGACACTAGAAACAATTTCCAGCAATTTTAATTTAAAGAAATTTGGGCAATTCTCTTTGAATTGATGAGAAAAGATGAAGAGGAGGGAGAGCTCTAAAAGTGGTGGCACCTTTGAGATAAAGAAGAAGAGTGTTTAATTCTTTTTCTTTCTTTCCCTTTTATAATTAGGTCATCACTTAAACCCTTGCCACATGTCATCACTACATTGCATCTTATTTTTAATTGACTTAATCACATTAAGCCAAGTGTCAAAGCTAGACTTAATCTTGACTTTGATCATCTTACATAATAGGAAGACAAATGGCAAGATTATATGATGCCATGTGTCACCATCTCATGGTGCCACATGTCACCCTGTGAAATGACCAAATTACCTTTATGTTGTAATTTTGAGTTCTCAACCCAAAATCATTATTTCTCATTTTCTAATCAATTTATATCAAATATAAATTAATTAATCTCCATTAATTAATTTCTCATAATTAAATTCATATTTAAACACTTTAAATATAAATATAATTTCTACTATACATCCAATAACCTATATTTGGTTTCAAGCCATGCTAGGGACCTTGCAATCTTATTGCAAACCAAACCTATTTAATTAATCAATTAAACTCTTTAATTAATCAATTAAATCACATTTTACTTGGTGGTCAACTTGTGTATGTGTGTGACTTACTAGACTCATCACTAATTGGCAATTAGATATGATATTAACTCTTACTATCATCAGAACACTTTCTTACCATAAATGATTTCTCTAAATCATTTTAGGCATCTTATAGACCATGGTTGACACCTAGCATAGTATGCCATGGCCAACCAATTAGTAATAAGGAATACCTTAAACGAACCTTTAATCATATGTTACCATACACTAGAATCTCTTTGTTACAAAATCCCAATTCGAGCTAGAGTCATGGTTTATGTCAAATCCCATTTGCTATGAATATTATGTTCTCTTTTAATTCCAATTATTGATTAATTAGTTCTTCTCGTTAGAAACTCTTTTCTGACTAAATCTGTCTGTCCTGGCCAGGAACTTAAAATATCAATAACAATTGAATGAACATAGGAATTTATCCCTATTTACTTAGGGTAACAAATTCAATCTTGATCAACACCTACCTCTATATACAACTAGTAGGAGCTAACATATGCCCATATATCCATGCATGGTATAAGTATGAAAGCAGTATCAAACTCAAACCACCTATATACAAGATAACTGTGTTATCTCAGGTCTCAAGATTATATGCACTGATATGATATATGACAATGCATTGATAAGAGTAAACTCCATGTGCTTGTCATATGCGTCACTGGTTCGGCCTACTTATCATGTATAAGTGCCTATCATGTTTGTTATATGGCATGAGACTCACCATTCCATCTTATTTATATCTTATATAAATACCTTGGGAACAAATATGATTACAATCTTTCTGGATAAGTCATGTCCTTATTGTGAAGTATCCTCGATTGTGAACCAATTTATGATACTTTGTGATAGAAATACTGTCACTCATATTCTTAACAACTTAAGCATAGAATTTCTAACAAAATATCAATGGACCTTTTCTATTACACATAAATATATTATGTAGACGGAAAAGTGAAATCGCCTTTTATTAATAAAATATGTATAAGATACATACTAAATTATATGCTCTAGGGCATACTACTAACAATGTGTTGGTACCCACGTAGTCTTGATCTAAGATACTAATTGATGAACTAAGAGGTGAAGTTTAGTATTGGGAAATCAAGAGTTTGAACCTAGGAAGTCTAACCTAGAGATAGGTTAATAACCTTTATAGAGTTTTAAGAATTAATCATAAAGGGTTTTGATTAAGACTATTCACCAATGAAAGTAGGGTTTAGCTCTAATTGGAATACACCTTAGATACCTTGAGAGAGGATCTAGGATACGTTAGGATTAATTTCCATTAAAGAAACAAGCACTCAATCCATTAATAAAGCAAGATTAAAACTATAACAAAGTTAAGGTATGAAATCTAAAATTCTAAAGTTGTTCATAAAATTAGAATTCTCCTTAAATCTTCCAAATTTACTTTCTTCAATTCTCAATAATTACTTTGTTTTAGTTTAGAATTCACCCTCGCATAACTTACGGTAGTTTAAACAGTTAATATTGTTGTGTAGTTTAATACTTACATTTTTAACTCATCATGGGAATGATACTCTACTCATCATTTTATTACTTGTTAGCGATCTGCGCACTTGCGGTGGTTGTAAAACCAAAGAATAAGTTTTGGCCCCATTCGGGAGTTTAGTAATAGTAGACAATAGGCAATTTAGTCTTTAAACATTTATTTCTTTCATTATTTTAGTTTGACTTTTTCTTTTTTAGATGCGTAAAACTAGTACATGACCGTAATAACCAAACTCAAGAAGAATTTCTAAAATTGGATCCTTAAATAGATAAGACTCTAAGAACCATCAGGAGAGAAAGAAGAAATTAAGAGCCAGAACCCAAACCTGAAGCTGTAGAAGGTCCAATTATAGTCGATAACAACAACCTGAAGCTGTAGAAGGTCTCTCACAAACCTTCCTAGCAAGGTACTTCCCACCTAAGGTTAGAACTGAACACCTTCATGCAAAGGGAAGGAGAATCACTCTATACCGCATGGGAGAGATACAAAGACCTCCAAAGGGAATGTCCTCACCATGGCATCCATAAGGAGTTCAGTTGATTCAGCTGCAGGAGGAGACCTTATGGAGATAACGGTAGCCAAAATTTTGGAATTACTGGAAAGAGTCTCGTACCATAATTTTGAGTGGTCAAATGAAAAGGGGAGATGCAAGAAGAATAGCATGGATATTAGAACTGGATGTCCTCAGTATGATTAATGCCTAGTTTGACCAACTCACCAAAAGACTTGACAGAATACAGGCCAATGTAATAGGAGCAAGTAATCAATTCTGAGATAGCTGTGGAGGAGGTCATACAAGTTCAGAATGTAGACTTTACAGCGAGCCTTCCACAGAGCAACTGAACTATGTGAATAATGGAAGAAACTTCAACTAGAGGCAAGTTAATAACCCATATTCTAATATATATAACACTAGATAGAGAAACCACCCAAACTTCTCATGGTCTAACTCGCAGAATCCTTAGAACCAACCCATAAAAAAACAACAAGGATAGAGGCCAACACCACTAGGTTTCTAGAATAGAGGACAAAACTCGATGCAAGAATAACCACCACTCCTCAACCTCAGCAAGTAGAATCGAAGTTGATTATGGAGTCCATGATGGAGAGCTTTTTAGCAGCACAGCAATAATAAAATGAGATGATTAAGTAGTTGGCTTCCAAAGTGGATCAACTAGCCACCCACAATAAAATGCTTGAAAATTATATCGCTCAGCAGGCTAGTTCTTCAAGTAAACTGAGTAGCAAATTACCAAGTCAACCTGAGATGAATCCCAAGGAACATTGCAAAGCTATTACATTGAGGAGTGGAAAAACATTACAAGAACTGGAAGAAAAGCAAAAACACAAAGTAGAAACCCCTAGAAACCTGGACATCCAAGAAGAGGAAGAAGAGAAGCAAGCTGAGGAAAGCAAGGAAGAGGAGGAAAAGAGGAAAAAGAAACTGCCAGAACTTTACCAGCCCCCCTTACCTTTTCCTCAGAGATTTTAGAAAGCTAAATTGGATAAGCAATTTGGCAAATTTTTAGAAGTTTTGTAGAAGCTCTACATCAACATTCCCTTTACATAAGCATTATCTCAAATGCCCTCCTACACAAAATCTCTAAAGGAAATCCTTTTAAAGAAAAGGAGATTGGAGGACTATGAGATAATTGCTCTAACAGAAGAATGTAGTGCCATCCTACAGAACAAGTTGCCTCCAAAATTGAAAGATCCTAGAAGCTTCTCCATACCATGCTTAATAGGCAATATGAACATCAATAAAGCCCTCTGTGACCTTAGAGCCAGTGTGAGCCTAATGCCCTTCTCTATATGTCAAAAGCGGAATGTAGGGGAACTGAGGCCCACTACTATTTCCTTGTAACTAGCAGATAGATCTGTCAAGTACCCAATTGGCATCCTAGAAAACATTCCCACCAAAGTGGAAAATTTTTTTATCCCAATAGATTTTATTGTCTTAGAGATGGAAGAAGATGTCCAAATTCTCATTATATTGAGAAGACATTTCTTGGCAACTGCTGGAACAATAATAGATGTTAAAAATGGGTGTCTAACTCTCAAGGTAGAGGATAAAGAGGTAGAATTTAATCTTTTTCAAGCACTGAAGCAAAAATCTGAACCTGATGAGTGTTTAAGGGTTGACATCATAGACAAGCTAGTGGAGGAAGAATTTCAAAAGAGATATCCTGAAGATCCTCTTGAAGCTTGTATAGTGCATGGCCCCACAGTAGAGAATGAGAACAAGGAAATTACAACATATGCAAAAATTCTTGAAGCTAGTCCACCTCTACCTATGGCCCAAGCATTTCTGGTGGAAAATCTACAAAAAGAGCAACCCAAGAATGACCTCCATGAAGAAACAAAAATAGGTAGAATTAAAACCTTTTCCTTCTACACTCCTGTCATTATAAATGCTAGTCTAAATTCTGCAGAAGAGGAAAAACTCTTAAGGGTACTTAGGACCCATAGCAAGTCTAGAGGGTACACCATAGAAGACCTCAAGGGAATCAACCCTTCCATTTGTATGCATAGGATACCTATGGAAGAGAACAGTAAACCCACCATTAAACAACAAAGGAAACTAAACTCTAACATGAAAGAAGTAGTAAAAAATGAAACTTTGAAACTATTAGATGCATAAATTATATACCCAATATCTGATAGCAAATGGATTAGTCCAGTGCATGTAGTGCCTAAGAAGGATGGGACAACTGTGGTTAAAAATGATGATGAATTGATCCCTACTAGGGTAGTCACTGGTTAGAGAATGTGCATTGATTATAGAAAATTGAATGGTGCCACCAGGAAAGACCATTTTTCTCTTCCATTTATAGATTAAATGTCAGAGAGGCTAGCTAAACATTCCTATTTCTGTTATTTAGATGGGTATTCTGGATTCTTCCAAATCCCCATTCTCCTTGAGGACCAAGAAAAGACCATATTCACTTGCCCTTATGGAACATTTGCTTATAGAAAATGCCTTTTGGTCTTTGTAATGCCCTCGCAACTTTTCAAAGATGTATGATGGCCATTTTTTCTGATTATATTGAAAATATAATGGAAGTTTTTATGGATAACTTTTTTGTTTATGGAACCAGCTTTGATAAATGCTTGACTAACCTTTCTAAAGTACTCCAAAGATGTAAAGAGTCAAATCTAGTTCTTAATTAGGAAAAATGCCATTTCATGGTAAGAGAGGGCATAGTCCTTAGGCACCTAATTTCAGAAAAATGAATAGAAGTAGACAAGGCAAAGGTAGAAGTCATTGAAAAAATGTCACCACCTTCATCAGTCAAGGAAGTGCGAAGCTTTTTGGGGCATGCAGGCTTTTATAGAAGATTTATCAAAGATTTCTCCAAAATAGCTAAGCCATTAAAAAATTTATTAAATCAAAATGTCCCCTTTGACTTTGATAAAAGTTGCCTTATTGTATTTTGTAGGATAAAACAAGCCCTCGTCTCAGCACTAATAATGCAACCACTAGATTGGGAGCTGTCATTCGAGATAATGTGTGATGCAAGTGATTATGCAGTAGGGGCAGTGCTTGGATAGAAGAAGGATAAGAAAGTTCATGTCATCTACTACGAGAGCAAAACACTTAACGACGCACAAGTCAACTACGCAACCACAGAAAAAGAATTTCTAACTATTGTGTTTGCAGTTGAGAAGTTCATATCTTACTTAGTTGGCTCCAAAGTTGTCATTTACATAGATCACGCTGCCATTAGGTACCTCCTGAATAAGAAAGAAGCAAAACTAAGGTTGATCAGATGGATTCTACTTCTACAAGAATTTGACCTTGAAGTTAAAGATAGTAAGGGGATCGAGAATGTGGTAGCTGACCATCTATCTAGGCTCAAGCGAAAGGAACATGGGGATAGCTTGGATGACTGCCAATTGATGATTCCTTTCCAGATGAAAATTTGTTTATAATCTCCCAAGCCCCTTGGTATGCTGATGTTTGCTGGTTTTTCAACCATCGCAAGTGCATAGATTGCTAATAAGTAATAAAGTGATGAGTTGAGTATCGTTTCCACAAGGAATTTAATTAGCAAGTACCAGGCTACGCGGTAATTTTGACTATTTAGGCTACCGAATAGAGAGGGAGAATGAGTTAAACCTATATTAGATGTTGAAAGTAATTTTTGAATTAAACTATTTATAATAGCAATTCCAGAATTAAGATTTTGCACTACAACTTTACTATGGATTTTAATCTTGTCTATTCATCGGATTGTGTAACACCCCTCACTCGTCTATAGAATAGCCGAGCAAGGCGTGCTACACGGCATGCCGGAACACCTAATCTATGATTATTTCATTTCCTGAGCTCAATTTGATTTTAAGAAGTCTTTTATGTAATATTCATATCATGCTGATACTATTTTCATACTTTGATAAAATCAGTGCTTCAAGATTAGTAATAAAAATTTGGCAAGGTGCCATCTATATTTTGAACAAACTGTCCTTCCAAACCTAAAACAGTTTAATATGATAATATCAAAATATCAAATATTTCACAGTCTCTATTTCTCAGTAAAGTCAATAGACTTTTACAGTCGTTAAACAGTTCCATAATACAGTCCATAATAATTTAAATATATCTAGAAAATCTCCATGTTATTTAATATGTACAAGATATTACAAACTTTAGAGCTTTCATAATATTACAAAATACAAGGCCGAATTTCAAAAAATACAACAAAAGTACAAAATACAAGATATCCTAAGTCCTACCATATATGCAATGCAGTGCAGATAATTCTGGACTCCTGTGCAGATCTGATGTCTCACCCGGTCGTAGGTCTGCTGGGCTCCCCAGTTATGTCTCCAATACCTACGCATTACAAAAGCAACGCGCTAAGCAATTTTGCTTAGTGGTACCAAATATAAAGAAATATACACTAAAATAAAGTAAATAAAGTGTTTACGAATTTTTTGTGGTGCTGTATGTCAGTAGGTTGGATTTAGCTATTTGAATTTAATAGTACTTGAATTACTGCTCATGTAGCCTATATACTGACCAGAATAGATAAATGGATATACTGGCACTGGGTACCTAGTACCTCAGGCCGTCACACCATCAGTCACAAAGTGTCTCCCGGTGTGTAAATAGTGTGGCTAAAAAGCCATATAGTCAATCTGGTGATAAGCTAAAAAAAAATACACGATATGTATAGCCGTAGGCTATTAAAGTCACAGTGTGGCATAATAAGCAGTAAAAACACAGTATGGCATGAAGCCATTTACAGAATAGCTATCAGAATCCTATTGGCATACCAACCTATCCAAACTAGTCAACTAGGCAAACTAGGGCACTGTTAGTAGTATGCCCTAGAGCATATCATTTACTATGTATCTTGTACATGTTTTATTAATAAAAGGCATTTTCTCTTTTCCGTTTACATAATACATTTATGTGTAATAGAAAAGGTCCATTGATATTTTGTTAGAAATTCTATTCTTAAGTTGTTAAGAATATGAGTGACAGTATTTCTAGCACAAAGTATCATAAATTGGTTCACAATCCAGGATACTTTACAATAAGGACATGTCTTATCCAGAAAGATTATAATCATGTTTGTTCCCAAGTTATTTATATGAGATGTAAATAAGATGGAATGGTGAGTCTCATGCCATATGACAAGCATTATAGTCACTTATACATGATAAGTAGGTCGAACCAGTGACACTTATGACAAGCACATGGAGTTTACTCTTGTCAATGTTTTGTCATAAATCATATCAGTGCATATAATCTTTAGACCTGAAATAGCACAGTTATCTTATATATAGGTAGTTTGAATTTGATGCTGCTTTCATACTTGTACTGTGTATGGGTATATGGGCATGTGTTGGCTCCTACTAGTTATATATGGAGGTAGGTGTTGATCAAGATGGAATCTGTTCCTCTAAGTAAATAGAGCTAAAATCCTATGTTCATTTAATTGTTCTTGATGTTTCAAGTTCCTGGCCAGGACAGATAGATTTAATTAGAAAAGAGTTTCTGATGAGAAAATCTTTTTAATCAAGAACTAGAATTAAAAGAAAACATAATATTCATAGCAAATGGAGTTTGACATAAACCATGACTCCAGCTTGAGTTGGGATTTTATAACAGAGAGATTCTAGTGCATGGTAACATATGATTATAGGTTCATTTAAGATAAACCTTATTACTAATTGGGTGGCCATGGCATGCTGTGCTAGGTGTTAACCATGGTCTATGAGGTGCATAAAATGATTTAGAGAAATTATTTATGGTAAGAAAGAGTTCTGATGATATTAAGAGTTGATATCATGTCTCATTGCCAATTAGTGATGAGCCTAGTAAGTCACACACATACACAAGTTATCACCTAATTAAATATGATTTAATTAATTAATTAAAGAGTTTAATTAATTAATTAAATAGGTTTGGTTTGCAATTAGATTGCAAAGTCCCTAGAATGACTTGAAACCAAATTTAGATTATTGGATGTATAGTATAAGTTAAATTTATATTTAAAGTGTTTAAATATGAATTTAATTAATGAGAAATTAATTAATAGAGATTAATTAATTAATTTATATTTGATATAAATTGATTAGAAGAAAAGAAATAATTATTTTGGGTTAAGAACTCAAAATTAAGACACAGGGGCATTTTGTTCATTTCACTGGGTGACATGTGGCACCATGAGATGGTGACACATGGCATTACAAATAAGCTTGCCAAATGTCTTTTAATCATGTAAGATGATTAAAATTAAGATTAAATATAGGTTTGACACTTGCACAATGTGATTGGGTCAATTAAACCTAGAACCAATCAGAGGGTGACATGTGGCAAGGGTTTAATGTGTTGATCTAGCTATATAAGTGTTGTTATGAAAAGAAAATTGAATAACTAGCAGCTCCTTATCCTTGAGGCCGCCACCCAGGAGTCTCCCTTCTCTTCCTCTTCATCTCTCATCTATTCCAAGAGATTAGCAAGCAATTTCTTGAATTAAGAACACCAGATATTGTTTCTAGTGTCCTGTTTACATCTTTAATCTCTTAAAAGGCAGAACTTGATTTTCTAAATAATAAAAAAAGCTTTAGAAGCTATTCAAGGGCCGCCATAGGTGTTCTTTTTGTGGACAAGCTAGAGGGACAACATATGGTGTCCTAAAGACGAATCTCAAAGGCGCAAATACACTGCAGTGCATCAAGAGGTTAGTGTGTTTGTTCTTGATTTAATCTAGGGTTCTAAAATTTATCTGATTAATTTTAAAATCTTAAATGGCAAATACAGATCCAAAAACATATTAAAAGAGTTTTAATATGTTGTTTATCATTGAAATCAAATAGATAAAAATAAATCTTGCATGATGCATGTGACCCTAGGTGAAAATTTTTAGAATTCAATGGTATAAACTTGTGTTTTTCACGCTTCCACTCCTTCAATTGGTATTAGAGCCACTATATTTGCCATTTAAATTGTTGTTTATATGATTTATTTGTGTGTTTTGATCATGAGATGATTGATCCATTGCTGGTTGGATCAAGAGGTATGGCGGCATGCTTGATCTTTCTTCTTTGGTGCGCACTCTTTGGGTATCCCATGGTGTGCATGGTTTGATTCTTGATTTTGCAATTGTTGTATGATCTAAAAAAATCATCCTATGTCTAATTAAATTGTTTAATTATAATTTTAATCACACAATTAAATTTTGATTCAAATCTGAATTTTAAAAATTATTTGAATGTGATTCAAATCTGAATTTTAAAAGTTGTTTGAATATGATTCAAATCTAAATTTTTAAAGTTGTTTGAATCATATTCAAATCTGAATTTTTAAAGTTCATTGAATAATATTCAGATCTGATTTTTTTAAAAATGTTTGAATGTGATTCAAATCTGATTTTTTAAGAAATGTTTGAATGTGATTCAAATCTAAATTTTTAAGATTGTTTGAATATGATTCAAATCTGAATTTTTAAATTTGTTTGAATGAGATTCAAATCTGAGTTTTTAAATTTATTTGAATCATATTCAAATCTGGATTTGTAAGTTGAATATGAGATATTCAATTTAATTTAAGTATGTATATTTTATTTAATTATTAAATAGTGATATGCATGATGGATGATCATGGACTATAAAAGACCAATGTGATTGGATTTATTTCTTTTATGTTTCTTTGGGATTGTAAATTAATTAATTTATTTTAATTTATTTTGGGCATGTATTATTAAGTTTGTAATAATTTTTGGATTGTAATTTCATTTATTTAAGTTCTTGTAAATTCACCTTGGTATGCCAAGGATTACTATATAATATTAGATTACAAGAAGTTCAAGGAGGTCAAGAGCATTGGTGGGACCAGTGGGAGGAATTCAAGATCAAGTGTTGTCTATGTACTCATTCAGCAGCTCTTGTAAAATGAATGAATGAAATGCACCTAAGAATGCCCTGATTCAATTCTTGGTGGCTCAGAATTGAATCCCTTAGAAAGTCCATGATCATACCATATTTACTACTTATCCATGAATGCATGAGATGTATGGGAATGTATGCAATTATATGATATATGCATGCTAAATGGATAATGTGCAAAGTGAGACCTTAATAGTAATTAGGTTGACCATAAAATCTTCCAAACAAATGATTAAGTTGGAAATGCTATAATTAAAGTAATTATAACATGGGCCCTTCATTGGGGCAATTATTTTAAGAAATTTTAAATAGTTGCATAAGATGCAATTAATTTAAGAGATTTTCTTAAGAATAATTGTTAAGCATGAGATGTTGTAAATATATAAATGGTTTGGTGGCCAATATTGGATGTACCTGAGGACATTAAAATTATTTGAATAACTACTGACTCAATGGGATCAACTTAACTAATGCAAGATAAGTCAATAATGGATGTTCCTGAGATTTTGAGCATTAGGGGCTAGGTAAAGGATTAAACCTCACATGAGATGTGATGGGCAAGGAGTTGCTCACTTATAGTTTATTGTAATTCCAATAACGGATGTACCTGAAGATGATCAATAGAATTATAAGAATTCAATCACCCACTAGAAATCCATCTAATTAGGATTTCTATTTTCTACTTTGGAAGTGTAGGATTCGCTAAGTTAGTGGGAGGACCAATTTGATTAAAAGACCATAATCATTTTTGGTTAATTACTTGATACATTTACTAATTAATCTAGTTATTTTCTGCAGTTAATTTTCTGATAATAATGTGTTAGTAGTATGCCCTAGAGCATATCATTTAGTATGTATCTTGTACATAAAAGGCATTTCCACTTTTCCGTTTACATAATATATTTATGTGTAATAGAAAAGGTCCATTGATATTTTGTTAGAAATATTATTCTTAAGTTGTTAAGAATATGAGTGACAATATTTCTAGCACAAAGTATCATAAATAGGTTCACAATCGAGGATACTTCATAATAAGGACATGACTTATCCAGAAAGATTGTATTCATGTTTATTCCCAAATTATTTATATGAGATATAAATAAGATGGAATGGTGAGTCTCATGCCATATAACAAACATGATAGGCACTTATAAATGATAAGTAGGCTGAACCAGTGACACTTATGACAAGCACATGGAGTTTACTCTTGTCAATGTTTTGTCATAAATCATATCAGTGCATATAATATTTAGACCTGAGATAGCACAGTTATCTTGTATATAGGTAGTTTGAGTTTGATACTGCTTTCATACTTGTACTGTGTATGGGTATATGGGCATGTGTTGGCTCCTACTAGTTATATATGGAGGTAGGTGTTGATCAAGATGGAATCTGTTCCTCTAAGTAAATAGAGATAAAATCCTATGTTCATTTAATTGTTCTTGATGTTTCAAGTTCCTGGCCAAGACAGATAGATTTATTCAGAAAAGAGTTTCTGATGAGAAAATCTTTTAATCAAGAACTGGAATTAAAAGAGAACAAAATATACATAGCAAATGGAGATTGACATAAACCATTAATCAATCTTTAGTTGGGATTTTGTAACAGAGAGATTCTAGTGCATGGTAACATATGATTATAGGTTCATTTAAGGTAAACCTTATTACTAATTGGGTGGCCATGGCATGCTATGCTAGGTGTTAACCATGGTCTATGAGGTTCATAAAATGATTTAGAGAAATCATTTATGGTAAGAAAGAGTTCTGATGATATTAAGAGTTGATATCATGTCTCATTGCCAATTAGTGATGAGCCTAGTAAGTCACACACATACACAAGTTATCACCTAATTAAATATGATTTAATTAATTAATTAAAGAGTTTAATTGATTAATTAAATAGGTTTGGTTTGCAATTAAATTGCAAAGTCCCTAGCATGACTTGAAACCAAATCTAGATTATTGGATGTATAATATAAGTTAAATTTATATTTAAAGTGTTTAAATATGAATTTAATTAATGAGAAATTAATTAATAGAGATTAATTAATTAATTTATAATTGATATAAATTAATTAGAAGAAGAAAGTAATTATTTTGGGTTAAGAACTCAAAATTAAGACACAGGGGCATTTTGGTCATTATGCAGTGTGACACGTGGCACCATGAGATGGTGACACATGGCATAACACATAAGCTTGCCAAATGTTTTTTAATCATGTAAGATGATTAAAATCAAGATTAAATATATGTTTGACACTTGGCACAATGTGATTGGGTCACTTAAACCTAGAGCTAATCAAAGGGTGACATGTGGCAAGGGTTTAATGTGTTAACCTAGCTATTTAAGTGTTGTTATGAGAAAAGAAAACACAACCAGCAGCCACACACCTTTTTCACGCCACTTTGAGGGTTTTCATCTCTTCTTCTTCATCTCTTATCAATTCAAAGAGATTAGCCATCAATCTCTTGAATTAAGAACACTAGAAATTGTTTCTAGTGTCCTGTTTACATCTTTAATCTCTTAAAAGGCAGAACTTGATTTTCTAATTAATAGAAAAAGCTTTAGAAGCTATTCAAGGGCTGCCATAGGTGTTCTTGGTATAGACAAGCTAGAGGATAACATCCGTGTCCTCAAGATGAATCTCAATGGCGCAGAACATTGCGAAGGCATCAAGAGGTTAGTTTAATCGTTCTTGATTTAATCTAGGGTTCTAAAATTAATCTGATTAATTTTAAAATCTTAAATGGCAAATACAGATCCAAAAACATATTAAAAGAGTTTTAATATGTTGTTTATCATTGAAATCAAATAGATAAAAATAAATATTACATGATGCATGTGACCCTAGGTGAAAATTTTTGAATTCAATGGTATAAACTTGTGTTTTTCACGCTTCCGTTCCTTCATAATGAGCACCGAACAACCACCACCATCCAATATCCTTGCAAGCATACTTGATCGCAATAGATTTACAGGACCTAATCTCTCTGATTGGCTAAGAAATTTGAAACTTATCCTGAACCTTGAACATATAGGATATGTTCTAGATTCAAATGTTCCTGGTCTCTTACCTCCAGAGGCTTCTCCAGAGGAATATGAAACTTTGGACAAGTGGAAGGAGCATGATATGAGAGCTAAGTGTTACATGCTTGCTTCCATGAGTAACGAGTTCTGAGCGGCATGAGAACATGCAGAGTGCGAGTGAGATCCTCCTTCACCTACAAGAGTTGTATGGTGAGCACAGTAGGAATGCTAGGTAGGAGATATCTAGGCAGCTGTTTCGAATGAGGATGTTTGAGGGACAGAATGTTTGGGATCATGTCCACAAGATAATTCGGCTGATTGAGCAGTTGGAACATCTTGACTTCAACATGGATTTCCAACTACAGATGGATTTGATCCTTCAGCCCCTTCCTGAGTCTTTTGGGAATTTTGTGACAAATTTCCATATGACTAAACAGGAATGCACCTTAGCTGGTTTACTTAACATGCTGGTTATTGCCTAAAATAATATGCCAGGCAATAAAGGAAAAGAGGTAGCTTTGATTGCATCTTCTTCTGCTGGAAAGTCCAATAAGAAGAAGGGCAATAAGAAAAAGAAACCTCAGATTCCTGGTCCTTCCAAGAAAATAGCTAAACAAAAAGGGAAGACTAAAGCTGATGGAGGTAAGGAAAGTGTTTCCACTGCCAGAAGGATGGGCACTGGAAAAAGAACTACCCAGAATATAGCCATTAATAAAAGCTTGCAGTAATGAGATATTAGACTCCAGATTGGCAATGGCTCAACTGTTGAAGCCTTAGCCATAGGATCTAAATCTTTATACATGTATGGACATGTTTTATATTTAAAAGGGGTTTTGCATGTACCTGATGCCTTTTAAGAACATCATTTCTATATCTAGTTTGACTAGAGATGGTTATGAATTTCAGTTCATAAATGATGTTTGCAATATTTATTTTGGAAATAAATATGTTGGTTAGGGTTATATGCATGATGGACTTTATTATTAAATAATAATGTTAAATACAGATCTAATGCAAGCAATCTAAAAGAATGCAATGCCATGGTGAAAATCAACTCAAGTTCAAAATATATTTGGCACTTAAGGTTAGGTCGTGTTGCAGAAGATAGGATTACAAAATTAGAGAAAATGGAGATTCTATCCTCATTGGATTTTAAACCTATTCGAACCTGTGAATCCTGCCTTTAGGGCAAAATGACTAGATCACCCTTTGTTGGACAAAGGCTAAGAGCTAAAAATATTTTGGAGTTAATACATAGTGATGTATGTGGTCATTTAAAGAAATGGCTAGAGGCGGTTTTCATTATTTTATTACCTTTACTGATAATAAATCAAGGTTTGGGTATTTGTATTTGATGAAATACAAACATGAATCCTCTGAAAAGTTCAAAGAATTTAAATCTAAAGTAGAAAATCAAACAGGAAAAAGTATTAAAACTCTTCAATCAGATCGTAGAGGTGAATACTTGAGTACTAAATTTGATGAATACTTGAGAGAGCATGGCATTATTTCCTAGCTAACTCCTCCAAGAACACCACAGCTGAATGGTGTATCTGAAAGGAGAAATCGTACCCTATTGGATATAGTACGTAGTATGATAAGCTATACTGATATGCCAATCTCCTTTTGGGGATTTGCATTAGAATCAGCTTTGTATATTCTGAATAGGATTCCATCAGAATCAGTTTCTTCCACACCTTATGAGATATGGCATGAAAGAAAACCAAGTTTTAAGCATGTTAAGATTTGGGGTTATCCAGCTTATATCAAAAAGCTGAACACTGATAAATTGGAGACCAGATCAGAAAAGGGTCGATTTGTTGGATATCCAAAAGATAGTTTTGGATATTATTTTTATTTGCCTACTTCAAAAAAGGTTGTGATAAGTAGAGATGCCACATTTCTTGAACAACAGTTTGTTCAAGAAGGAGGTAAAGGAAGGCAAATAGAGTTAGAATTGGAGAATTCTGACCAACCAATAGATCAGATGGATATAGATCCATCTAGTCAATCTACACCCATTGATGAAACATCTACAGCTGTTCCTCGTAGAACAACTAGGGTATCTCACCCACCAGTGAGATATGGTTTGCTTCATGAAGAAGAACAAGAGTTGTCTACTCATGAAGAAGTAGATCATGGAGATGATCCACTTATCTATGAAGAAGCTATATCAGATATAGACTCTTCAAAATGGATTGATGCTATGAAATCTAAAATTGATTCCATGTATAAGAATCAAGTTTGGGATCTTGTTGACCCACCTGATGGTATTGTACCTATAGAGAACAAATGGGTTTTCAAGAAGAAAATTGGTTCTGATGGAAAGGTAGAGACCTATAAAGCAAGGCTAGTAGCGAAGGGTATCGCCAAAGGTAAGGAATCGAATATGAGGAGACTATCTTTCCTCTTCCCATGCTAAAATCAATTATGATTCTATTATCAATATCTTCATAATATGATTATGAGATTTGGCAGATGGATGTCAAAATGACTTTTCTCAATGGATACATTGAAGAAAACATTTTCATGGAACAACCTAGGGGTTTTGAATCCCAAGATGGTTCCAAGGTATGCAAGCTAAAGCGATCCATTTGTGGGTTGAAGCAAGCTTTGAGGAGTTGGAACATTCATTTTGATGAAGCCATTAAATCCTTTGGTTTTATAAAAAATGAGGATGAGCCATGTGTATATAAGAAGGTTAGTGACAGTGCTATCACTTTCCTTGTCTTCTATGTGGATGATATACTATTGATGGGTAATGACACAGGTATGTTGACAACTGTAAAGGTATGGTTGTCAAATACATTCTCCATGAAAGACTTAGAGGAGGCAACCTATATTCTTGGGTTTCGCATCTATAGAGATAGAGCGAAAAGAATAATTGGTTTATCCCAAAGTCTATACTTGGAAAAGGTGTTAAAGAGGTTTAACATGCTTGATTCCAAGAGAGGATTGTTACCAGTGAGACAAGGTATCCACCTTTCTAAAGAGATGTCTCCAAAGACACCTGAAGAAAGAGATAAGATGGCCAGGATTCCATATGCTTCAGCTATTAGAAGTTTAATGTATGCAATGTTGTGTACTAGGCCGGATATCGCATATGTTGTTAGTTTGACTAGCAGGTATCAATCCAATCCAGGTTTGGAACACTGGATAGCTGTTAAGAATATCCTTAAGTACTTGAGAAGAACTAAGGATTTATTCTTGATCTATGGAGGTGGAGACTTGCAATTGGATGGTTATACTGATTCTGATTTCCAATCAGATATCTATAATAGAAAGTCTAACTCTAGATATGTGTTCATTTGTAATGGAGGTGCAGTTAGTTGGTAGAGTTCCAAATAGAGCACAACTGCAGATTCCACTACAGAGGCTGAGTATATTGCTGCATTAAATGCTGCAAAGGAAGCTGTTTGGATAAAGAAGTTCATGACAGAACTTGCAGTAGTTCCTTCCGTTGAGTCAGCAGTTCCACTTTACTGTGACAACAATGGAGCAGTCATACAGGCTAAGGAACCCAGGTCTCACCAGAAATCCAAAAACATAGAAAGGCGCTACCACATTATCAGAGAAATAGTTGGACAAGGCGATGTAGCCATGCAGAAAATAGCATCAGCTGAAAATCCAGCTGATCCATTCACTACGCCTATGTCACAGACTCAGCTAGACCGACATCTTGAGAATATGGGTCTAAGGTATTATAATAAATGGCTCTAGTGCTAGTGGGAGATTATTAGTAGTATGCCCTATAGCATAACATTTAGTATGTATCTTGTACATGTTTTATTAATAAAAGGCATTTTCACTTTTCCATTTGCATAATACATTTATGTGTAATAGAAAAAGTCCATTAATATTTTGTTAGAAATTCTATTCTTAAATTGTTAAGAATATGAGTGACAGTATTTCTAGCACAAAGTATCATAAATTGGTTCACAATCGAGGATACTTCACAATAAGGACATGACTTATCCAGAAAGATTGTAATCATGTTTGTTCCCAAGTTATTTATATGAGATGTAAATAAGATGGAATGGTGAGCCTCATGCCATATGACAAACATGATAGGCACTTATACGGTTTGGCACTTATGACCTAATTTAGGTACTGCCATTAATACGTAACCTGCACAAAACACTTACACTTCCAATTTGATATTCCTTCTCCTCCTCATTACTTCAATATTCAATCAATGGCACTTCCATATATATATTGTACACAATTCCAACAAATAATTTTGGGCAGAACATTCAAGTGCTCAATGCACACAATTCATTATTAAGTTCAATATTCACTTACACCAAAATTCAACATATCTCAATGTCAATATTACACATACACTTCAACATACTCATACTTTAATATCACTTACACATGCTGCTCACAATTTAACACTAACATATTTCATTAATAAACTTCATATTCACACACAAATTCATGATTTAGTAGGCTGCCAAACATGGCAGTTTGCCCAAAGCATTAAGGTTCCATTTCACGCCCTTAATTCAAGCACTACATGCACATACTTAGATTTTAACTTACTACATCCTCCATTTGAGTTAATCAGCCTTAATTTCCATCCATTAGAGGTAAGAAAAACTCAAATACAATACATATTCATGGCTGCCAAAAATGGACCATTTCATTTCTCAATGTTTTCTTCATTTCTCTTCACCAAAATACTTACCTCAACTTAAACACAAGGTTTACTAAAGCAAGGGAGAGGTTTGGACACTTACCACTTTTGGAGATTGTTAAAAATTCACCAAATTTCTTCCTTTTTGTTCTCTATAATTTGCCTAAGTGGTGTGGGCCAACTTTAGTGTTTGGGACATTAATGGTGGTTTTGGGAGGAGATAGAATTCGGCCAAAGTGAGTTATGAGGAAGAAGAAAATGTTATGGGATTACACATGTCCATTTAGGTGTTTAAAATACTCCCCTAGTGGTCCACTAACTTATAATATATATAAATATAATTAAACTTTTAATTATCCTAAGTTTACCCCCCATTTCTTTCACTATTCTTATAATGTATCACAATTTAATTTTTCATGACATTTTCTAAGTGCAATATCATTTATTTTTAATGGAAATTGAGGTCAAAAGGCAACTCTACATGTCAAATGACCAAAATACCCCACTTCGGGTTATATTCCCGATTTTTTTGTAATATCGATTTTTATCTGTTTCTCGATTTTTTGTTTTTCTTTGTACTAATTTATTAATTTTTCTTTAATAATTCTAGTGTCAATTATATTTCAATAGACCTTTACTTATGTCTTGAAATTAAATTCCAAGGGTTCCTCGCAGTCTTGTGGTCGGCAACGGCCTTCCTGTTGCGGTCACCCATCGCTGCGGTGCCGGCTCGTTTAACTTAGTTTCATTTTCTCTCTTTCATTTTTCTTTGATTTTTATTGTTTTTTTTTTTATTTCATCATTATATGTCTGTTCACTATCATCGAAGTGTAGTTATAGACATCCTTACTTGCCTGGACTGATATTTGGCCACTAGAACAATAGAATGTATAGAATACATACGGGGGGGATGTTACAACTCTTCCCCTTTAAATAAAAATTTCGTCCTCGAAATTTACATGATGTGAAGAGCTGAGGGAACTATTGCCTCATTGTCTCCTTGCTCTCCCATGTTGCCTCTTCCGTGTTGTGGTGTCTCCATAGGATTTTCACTAGTGGAATTGTCTTGTTGTTTAGCTCTTTTACCTCTCGTGCCAAGATTTTAATTGGTTCTTCTTCATATGTCAGGTCAGGTTGGACCACAATTTCTTCTGCTGAGATGACATGAGGAGGATCTGATCTGTATCTTCTGAGCATCGAGACATGGAACACATTGTGTATCTTGTCCAGCTCAGGTGGTAAGGCTAATCGGTAGGCTACTGGTCCCACACGTTCAATAACTTCATATGGGCCAATGAACTTAGGGCTTAATTTTCCCTTTTTCCCGAATCTCAACACTTTCTTCCACGGTGATACTTTGAGAAATACATTCTTGCCAACTTCATACTCAATGTCTTTTCTCCTCAAGTCAGCATAAGATTTCTGTCGGTCTGAGGCAACTTTCAAATTGGCCTTTATTAGTTTCACCTTTTCCTCTATCTGTTTTATCAAGTCTGGCCCCACTAGCTTATCTTCACCCAATTCAGTCCAACATACAGGTGTTCTGCATTGACTTGCTGACATGTCAAGCATCTAGTTACATAGTCAACTATGTCCTTCTTCATACCAGCCACCAGATGACGGAGTTTGTGTCATGGTACATTTTTGTGCTTCCTGGGTGCATATCATACACACTGTTATGTGCTTCTCTCAGAATACTAGTTTTCAATTCTTTATCATCTGGAACACACACTCTTTCTTTATAGTACAGGCACCCATTTTCTTTCACTTCATATTCAGTTTCCTTCCCTTCAGTGATTTTGCCCATAACAGCCATTAATATCTCATCTGTATTCTGCGCAACCTGTATATATTGTATGCATTCGCTTCACTTATGCAGCCAAAATAACTCCATCAAGAGTAAAGGACAGTTGGGCATTCAGAGATCTTAATGCTACAATAGATTTTCTGCTTAAAGCATCAGCGACTACATTTGCCTTCCCAA
Organism: Hevea brasiliensis; assembly: GCF_030052815.1. Taxonomy (NCBI): domain Eukaryota; kingdom Viridiplantae; phylum Streptophyta; class Magnoliopsida; order Malpighiales; family Euphorbiaceae; genus Hevea; species Hevea brasiliensis. Next base: position 121,641 of record NW_026615273.1, read on the forward strand.
GATGATAGTCAATCACACAATCATAATCTTTCAGAAATTCAATCCATCGCCTCTGTCTCAAATTAAGTTCCTTATGGGTTGGCAGATACTTCAGACTCTTATTGTTTGTGTATATGTAGCATTTTTCTCCATACAAGTAATGCCTCCATATCTTCAATGCAAAGATAATTGCTGCTAACTCTAAATCATGAGTAGGGTAATTCTTTTCAAGTGGCCTTAACTGCTTGGAAGCATATGCGACCACTTTCCCTTATTGCATGAGTACACACCCTAACCCATTGTGTGAGGCACCACTGTAGACTACAAAGTCTTTTCCAGACATTGGCTGTGTTAACACTGGTGCCTCTGTCAACATAGCCTTTAGCCTCTCAAAACTGGCTTGACACTTGTCATTCTAGTCAAATTTCATATTCTTGTGTAGTAATTTGGTCATTGGAGCAGCTATCAAGGAAAATCCCTTTACAAATCTTTTATAATATCCAGCTAACTCCAAGAAACTTCTGATCTCAGTTGTATTTCTGGGAGGCTTCCATTCCATCGCTGCTTCAATCTTTTTGGGATCCACTCTAATCCCTTCAGCTGATATTACATGTCCAAGGAATGTAATCTCATTCAACCAGAACTCATACTTGGACAATTTAGCATACAGTTTCTTCTCTTTTAGAGTCTACAGAATAATTCTCAAATGCTCATCATGTTTTGCTTTATCCTTAGAATACACCAGGATGTCATCAATGAAGACCACTATAAACCGATCTAAGTATGGATGGAAGATACGGTTCATAAGGTCCATGAATGCTTCTGGAGTGTTTGTTAACCCAAATGGCATCACCAGGATTTCATAATGCCCATACTGGGTTCTAAATGTAGTCTTAGGCACATCTACATCCGTAACCCTTAGCTGATGATACCCTGATCTGAGATCAATCTTAGAAAACACAACGGCTCCCTTCAACTGATCAAACAGATCGTCAATTCTAGGCAATAGATACTTGTTCTTCATCATACTGCTTAATCACGGTAGTCAACACATAACCTCAGTGTCCCATCTTTCTTCTTAACAAACAATACTGGAGCTCCCCACGGGCATATGAACCCCTTGTCTAGTAATTCTTGCAGTTAGATTTTTAACTCTTTCAATTCAGTAGGTGCCATCATATATGGAGCAATTGAAATAGGAGCTGTACCGGGCATAATCTCAATAGCAAACTCAACTTCCCTTTCTAGTGGCAAACTAGGCAATTCCTCAGGAAATACCTCAGAGAAATCCCTTACTGTGGGTATGTCAGACAAGTCAAATTTACCCTGCCTAGTGTCAACCACGTGTGCCAGATAGGCTTCACACCCTTTTCTCAACCATCTCCTTGCAACTATAGCTGAGATGACATTGGATAAGAAATCTGTCCTTTCACCCACAACTGTTATTTCTTTGTTCTCAGCAGTTTTCAGAGAGATTCTCTTCAATTTACAATCTACTATTGCCTGATGATGGGATAACCAGTCCATTTCCAAAATCACATCAAACTCATGGAAAGGCAGTTCGATTAAGTTTGCTGAGAACTCTTTCCCTTGAATCTTCAATGGACAGCCCTTATACACCTTATTTACTACCACACTGTGGCCTAACGGATTTGTGACCAGGATGTCTTGGTCATTTTCCTCTACTGGTATTCCCTTTTCTACTGGCAGCTTGATACAAATATATGAATGAATAGATCCAGGATCCACTAATGCATGCACAAAGGTATTATAGAGGAGGAAAGTACCCTTGATGACATCTAGAGCATCCTATTCCTCCTGTTCCCTTATAGCATAGGCTCTGACTGGTTTTCTACCTTCTGCTCTCTCCACAGATTCTGACACGTGCTCGTGAAGTCATCGTTGCCTCACCTTGCCTTTCTACCCCTTAGAGCTGGAGGGGCAGGCCTAACAGTGGATACTGGAGTGGATGTAGCAGTTCTGCGAGGACAATCTCGGACTAGGTGGTTTGTAGATCCACACCGTAAAAAAGCACCTATCATCCCTTATGCCATTTTTGGCAATGTGGGTAAGCAACAGATACTGTTGGGGCTGGTCCCTTAAATCCTGTCCCTGGAGAGCTAGCCATTGAAGGTGTGGATTGGCCTTTCCTTGGTGCAAACTGAGATTTGGGCCTCTGTGACTGACCCTGACTTAGTGCTCTACTGAAACTCTGAGTAGGCGAACCTCTAAATTTCTTACTAGGAACAGAAGATGTACCGGTCGATCCTCGACTCTTTCTCTGCCTGTCCCTTCATTATGCTCATTCATTCTAACTTTTTCAATTTTTAGTGTAGCTTCCACTAACTTGGCAAACTCTGTAATCCCTAAGGCTGTAATCATTACTTTAATGTTATCATTGAGTCCTTCCTCAAATCTATTACATCTCTCTGCCTCATTAGGGACTATTTCCGCCATAGTTGCTCAACTGACAAATTCTCTTTCATATTTAGCCATCGTTAGCTATCTCGCGTAGGGTAATAAACTCCCTTCTCTTCTCTTCCAGGTATACACTGCCTACATACTTCTTTCTGAACTCAGTGAGAAAGAAATCCCAAGTTATTTATTTTGGTGGCACCTCACTAGTTACTGTATCCCACCTTTGGTATGCATCATCTTGCAGTAGTAATATAGCAGCTTCGAAATTCTACTCTAGAGTACAATGAAGTTGTTTTAAGACTCTTTCAGTTCTGTCCAACCAATTTTCAGCTGTGACAAAATCATCTTCCCTTTTGCCCAGAAAATCCACTGCTTAAAACTTCTTGAGTCTCTCCATATGAGATTTTTGTTGTGGAGATGGTGGTGGTGGTGGTGGCATAACTCCTGCCATCTATCCAAAGAACTCAGCCATTTGCTAAAATGTGGCTGGTGCACCTGGTACTGGTGGAGCAGGTTGCCTCCTATCTCCTAATTCAGTCATAGATGGAGCATGACTTTCCACTTCCTCATCTACCGCTCTCTGCGATGTGGAGTCCATATTCTGATCAAAATAACAAAACAAATCAAAAGATCTACATTAGAGTCATCTTAACACTTACAATGCAATGTATGATATGCAAACTATCTAGGTCCAGAAATGCCTAAACCATGCTCTAATACCACTAAATGTAACACCCCTCACTCATCTACAGAATAGCCGAGCAAGGCGTGCTACACAGTGTGCCGGAACACTTAGTCTGTGATTATTTTATTTTCTGAGCTCAATTTGATTTGAAGAAGTCTTTTACGTAATATTCATATCATGCTAATACTATTTTCATACTTTGATAAAATTAGTGTTTCAAGATTGGTAAAAAAAATTTGGCAAGGTGCCGTCTATATTTCGGACAAACTGTCCTTCCAAACCTGTTGAAAATAGTTTAATATGATAATATCAAAATCTCAAATATTTTACAGTCTTTATTTCTCAGTAAAGTCAATAGACTTTTACAGTCATTAAACAATTCCATAATACAGTCCATAATAATTTAAATATATCCAGAAAATCTCCATGTTATTTAATATGTACAAGATATTACAAACTTTAGAACTTTCATAATATTACAAAATACAAGGCCAAATTTCAAAAAATACAACAAAAGTACAAAATACAAGATATCCTAAGTCCTACCATGTATGCAATGTAGTGCAGATGACTCTGGACTCCTGTGCAGATCTGATGTCTCACCCGGTCGTAGGTCTGCTGGGCTCCCCAGTTGTGTCTCCAATACCTACGCGTTACAAAAGTAACGTGCTAAGCAATTTTGCTTAGTGGTGCCAAATATAAAGAAATATACACTAAAATAAAGTAAATAAAGTGTTTACGAATTTTTGGTGGCGCTGTATGTCAGTAGACTGGATTTAGCTATTTGAATTTAATGGTACTTGAATTACTGCCCGTGTAGCCTATATACTGACCAGACTGGATAAACGAATATACTGGCACTGGGTACCTAGTACCTCGGGCCGTCACACCATCGGTCACAAAGTGTCTTTCGGCGTGGCTAGAAAGCCATATAGTCAATCTGGCGATAAGCCAAAAATAAATACACAATATGTATAGCTATAGGCTATTAAAGTCACAGTGTGGCATAATAAGCCGTAAAAACACAGTATGGCATGATGCCATTTACAGAATAGCTGTCAGAATCCTATTGGCATGCCAACCTATACAAACTAGTCAACTAGGCAAACTAGGGCACATTATAAATTAATTGTTTAATTCTTCAATTTTTAGAGTTTACTAATTATTATGTAATTCATAAGTCAATGCATATGTTGACCTTTTTAGGTACTATGGATAAGTTGTTTTTAGCATCAACATGTCACATATTGTAATTCAATATGCTGCCAATATAGTGCAATTTACTATTTTTACAAGTTGGCATTCATTGCTAAATTGCTTTAAGCATCATTTTATGTAAATGTCAAATTCTCAATTTTTGGTGTGCTAGATTTGTCTAGCTTAAAGTCCTATTTCTCTTGGTTTTTAGTGTCACACCTTACCCCTCTATAAGGCATAACATGATCCCGTATAATACCTAATGAACTACCGCACTTCACCTACCGATAGCTCATTAAGTACCTTACAAGGGATTTTAAAACAAATTTCTTACTTTTGTTAAGTGGTGAGCGTTTTCTAATAGGTATTTAAAACATTTAATTAAAATTAAAAATAGTTAATATTTTTGGTCCATTTTATTTTTTCGCAAATTTTATAAAAATTTTGCCAGAGTTCCATCTGTATTTTGAGAAAACAGTTCTTCAAATACCTGAAAAAAGCACTTCCAAAAATTTTCTCAACCACTACTTCAATTTCACAATCAATCTCAACAATTTCTCAAATCTCAAAATTCAACAGTCAACATTTCTTAATTTCCAAAATTCAATCATCAGTAAAATAATATCTATCAATCTCATTCAAATTAAAATAAAACATTTCCATTCATTAAAGACAACAATCTATATATATAAATCATACCAAAATCTACAATATGAAAATTCAAACTAAATTTTTTTACAACTTTATACAAACTTTATACAAACTGCTCAAGACCGATTTACATGTCCATATATTTATGTGCAATACATACATCAAAATAAATATTTACAGGCGGGGTATAAATTATACCCGATAACTTCAAGCTGATAAATCCTCACACCTCAACAGCTCAGTATGCTGCTCCTTTCGTCTCTAAATCTGCGACAGCAATAAAAGCTATCGCTGAGTACTAGGACTCAGTGGTGCACAACATACTAAAATAATCTTTATGCAGAACTTAAATCACATTCATTCAAAAATTTGATTGAACATGAGAATTAAATACAAATCATGCATTATGGGATTTTAATCCCAAACAATTTCATTTTAAAGTATCAAATCACATTTATAAAACCCACAGTTAGATCATGCCATTCGAAATAAATAGAATCTCAATAGCCAGGGCTAAAGAGAAATCACATCACAAGGCTAGCTAGCTTAAATATATGGATATCCATTGACATCCTCTTCTACTGGCACACCTCAACACTTCTCCAGAGAAGGAATCAAAATTCGAAACTAATTACCCCCACTAGTCATGCTAGTGAGGTGTTCAAATATATGGTCATGACACTGTGGTTTCAAAACTTATCTTAACAATTTGCTAAACATTATCATTTCAAATATACATAATAACTTTCACAATTTAAATCAAAACATCATAAATAAGATCGCAATGCTTTCAACAATTCAAAGCAAAAGTAAAATGCATATTTCATTCACTTTATTAATGAATTTTAAAGCATAGTGATGTTGTGCACAAACCTCAAGCGAGTCGCCTCTTGGCCTTGACTCGGTTCCTCGGGTTCTTTCCCAGTATTCTTTTCAACTGAAACACACAATTTTATAATGTTTCAGTACTAGAACTTAACATAAACCCAAAATAAATTTAGCTTCACTATTACCTAGTTCTAATGTGCTAAACTCGATGTTCTTGAAATTTTTTTGTTTCGAGTTATTATTCACTATACTATTCAAGTCAAATTATTGACTTTCTAAGGCTTAATAGGTATGGAATCTCCAACTTCACCCACATACCACATTTTGGTCACTAAATTTGTTGGTTTTGGTAATTTTCTCAAAACTTAGGTCTTTTAGGCAAAATTGCCAATTTTCAATTTTGGAGTCCTAAGTTGCACTGTTTCATTGGTCCTTTTACTGTCGAAATTTGGCAAAACTTTCCTCATAGAAAATGTTCCCTATTATCTTAAGTTTATTCTCCTTTTTTAATCACTCCAATTAGAGTTTTGTAGCTCAAGTTATAGCCAAAATACAGTTACTGTTCATTCTACAGAATTTAGTTCTGCAGATTTATTGCTCAAACTTCATTCAGCAATTTGATCAAGTTAAGTCCATAATTTGGTCTGATTTTCTTCATATGAAATGTTCTACTATGTCTTAGGTTTCCATTGGTTCAAGAATCACCTAAATCAGAGTTTTCTAGAGAGAGTTATAGTCATTGAAACTTTACTGTTCATATGGCAAATCTGCAGTTCTGCAGATTCAGTGACTCAACTTTGCTCAATAATTTGACTGGGTTAATGGCATAATTTGAGTTTGTGTTCTTATGAAAGTTTTAGGTCTCTATCTCATCTAACCACTGGTAAAATTTCAGGTCATTTTGACCACCCTAGCTCGAGTTATGACCAAATGAACAAACACTGTTCATTTGGTTAGTTTATACAGGGCAGCCTGCAATTTTCCAACTTTGGTCAATTTGTTCACTAGGTTTTGGTCACTTTTTGGGCATGCTTCCTAAATGAAAATTGTGTCATTTAGTGCCTATTTTCATTCCCAATTGGTCCCATACCAATTGGACTTGTAAAATTTCATTTTTGGTCCCTCAAAGTTGACTTTTGGTCATGCTGCATACCCAATCCGAATTTGGCTTTGATTCAAACACTTCTAACACACTTAATTAGGTCACAAATGACCATTTCTCACTTCACATTAGGTCAAAGACACCATTTACAAGTTTCTCACATTTTTGGTCTCTAAACCCTAATGTCCAAAACCCTAAGTTAGTCCAATCTTCATAATTCATGTAATCTAAATATACAATTCACATATATAACATCTATTCACCAAGATTTCATGTTTAACCTAACTAAATACCATCAAACCTTAGGGTTTCATGGCTGCCACATTCTCTCTTCCCTTATTTAAGCATGATTTCCTTTATTTCTCATGCAATTTCACCACACATAAAGTTAAATTCATGAATTCAATAAGAATCTAAACTTGAAATTGCACTTACCTCACTTTGAATTTGAGTTCTCTAATTTCCCTCTTCTTTTCTTCTTTCTTTAATGACCAAGCTTCTTCTCAAGTGACTAAATCAAGTTTTTGTGAAGCAAGTATGGAAGGATTTGAGGTTTAATGGTGGTTTCAAAGCTTGAAGCAAGCTTTAATGGAGGTTTGCAATGGTGAGGGAGAGAGAAGGATGGGAGGTGGCAACTTTGGGAGAGATGACCAATTGATTTTTTTTTCTTTTCCTTTCTTTTTTTATGTCTTATGAAAGACCACAATTCATTTTAATTAATTTATAAATTATGGGATTTATGGCATCATGCATGATGTCATGCATGATGTCATATCCCTACACCTTTTTAACTTTTTCATTTTCTCTTTTTTTTTTCTATTAGTTCTTTAATTTAATTCTCGATCCCAAAGTTTTTTTTTTCTCTGATTTTATTTGACAGTTAGGTCAGGAGTCAGCTCTCGGGGTCAATTGACCAAATTGCCCCTCGCCAGTTAATCCGGGTTTGCAATTAATTCTATATTTCTTCTGGCTCCCTGACATAATTATTTGACTGGCTTAACAGTTCTTTTTCATGATTTTCTCTTTTCCACTGTGTTTATAATAGTCCTAAGGACCGCAGCATCACATTTTACGGTTTGAAATTTGAGTTTAAAACGACTTCACAGTCCTTCCCGAGAAGGTTACCCATCGCAGTTGACTCTCTGCTTAACTTCTTATGTTCAGTTTTCTTATTTATACTTAACTAATTGAACATTACTAATTATTTGTGTTTATAGGTTATCTAGTTGTCTGAAGTATGGTTCTAATCCCCTTAATTATCCGGACCGACATGAGTCACCGGAACAGTGAAATATACCACGCTATACAAACGGGGGTGTTACATTTAGCTTCTGGTCAAAGAAGCAAATTTGTAGCTCTATGTCTTATTGCACGGGGGTCAAAATTTTAGGTCATTCTGAGTTGTATAGACCAAGATATGGTCAATTTACTAAAACTGGATAGATTACACCTTTAGTGCAAAATTTGGTCAATTTTAGGTCACTTTTAGTTTTGGCAGTTTTGGCAGTTTTGTGCAAGCCACTTGACTTGGTTCTGGTCATTTCTAGGCTTTGGTGTCTTCATAAGAATTGTAGCTCTATGTCTAAGCTATCCATGGTAAACATTTCAGGTCAATTGGACCTGTTTTGAGTGAGTTATGGTCATCCTAATGATTACTGTTCATATGGTCAAAAATCTGGGTTGCAAGGTTGCTATTCCAGATTTGGTCATTTTTAAGGTCAGTTTCTAGGCAGAATTTTGGCAACATTTCTACATGAAAGTTGGCCTATTTGATGTCTAGTTTCACCCCCCCATTAGCCTCATACCAATTTGGTTTATGGTTTGGCACTTATGACCTAATTTAGGTACTGCCATCAACACAAAACCTGCATAAAACACTTACACTTCCAATTTGATATTCCTTCTCCTCCTCATTACTTCAATATTCAATCAATGGCACTTCCATATATATATTGTACACAATTCTAGCAAACAATTTTGAGCAGAACATTCAAGTGCTCAATGCACACAATTCATTATTAAGTTCAACATTCACTTCCACCAAAAATCAACATATTGTTAGTAGTATGCCCTAGAGCATATCATTTAGTATGTATCTTGTACATATTTTATTAATAAATGGCATTTCCACTTTTCTGTTTATATAATATATTTATGTGTAATAGAAAAGGTCCATTGATATTTTGTTAGAAATATTATTCTTAAGTTGTTAAGAATATGAGTGACAATATTTCTAGCACAAAGTATCATAAATAGGTTCACAATCGAGGATACTTCATAATAAGGACATGACTTATCCAGAAAGATTGTATTCATGTTTGTTCCCAAGTTATTTATATGAGATATAAATAAGATGGAATGGTGAGTCTCATGCCATATAACAAACTTGATAGGCACTTATAAATGATAAGTAGGCCGAACCAGTGACACTTATGACAAGGACATGGAGTTTACTCTTGTCAATGTTTTGTCATAAATCATATCAGTGCATATAATCTTTAGACCTGAGATAGCACAGTTATCTTGTATATAGGTAGTTTGAGTTTGATACTGCTTTCATACTTGTACTATGTATGGGTATATGGGCATGTGTTGGCTCCTGCTAGTTATATATGGAGGTAGGTGTTGATCAAGATGGAATCTGCCTCTAAGTAAATAGAGTTAAAATCCTATGTTCATTTAATTGTTCTTGATGTTTCAAGTTCCCCAGACAGATAGATTTATTCGTAAAAGAGTTTCGATGAGAAAATCTTTAATCAAGAACTGGAATTAAAAGAGAACATAATATTCATAGCAAATGGAGTTTGACATAAACCATGACTCAAATTTGAGTTGGGATTTTGTAACAGAGAGATTCTAGTGCATGGTAACATATGATTATAGGTTCATTTAAGGTAAACCTTATTACTAATTGGGTGGCCATGGCATGCTATGCTAGGTGTTAACCATGGTCTATGAGGTTCATAAAATGATTTAGAGAAATCATTTATGGTAAGAAAGAGTTCTGAAGATATTAAGAGTTGATATCATGTCTCATTGCCAATTAGTGATGAGCCTAGTAAGTCACACACATACACAAGTTATCACCTATTTAAATATGATTTAATTAATTAATTAAAGAGTTTAATTGATTAATTAAATAGATTTGGTTTGCAATTAAATTGCAAAGTCCCTAGCATGACTTGAAACCAAATCTAGATTATTGGATGTGTAGTATAAATTAAATTTATATTTAAAGTGTTTAAATATGAATTTAATTGATGAGAAATTAATTAATAGAGATTAATTAATTAATTTATATTTGATATAAATTAATTAGAAGAAGAAAATAATTATTTTGGGTTAAGAACTCAAAATTAAGACACAGGGACATTTTGGTCATTTCATTGTGACACGTGGCACCATGAGATGGTGACACATGGCATAACACATAAGCTTGCCAAATGTTTTTTAATCATGTAAGATGATTAAAATCAAGATTAAATATAGGTTTGACACTTGGCACAATGTGATTGGGTCACTTAAACCTAGAGCTAATCAAAAGGTGACATGTGGCTAGGGTTTAATGTGTTAACCTAGCTATTTAAGTGTGGTTATAAAAAGAAAACATAACCAGCAGCCTCTCCTCTCAATTGTCACGCCACTTTGAGCCTCCAGCTATTTCTCTTCATCTCTCATCAATTCAAAGAGATTAGCCATCAATCTCTTGAATTAAGAACACTAGAAATTGTTTCTAGTGTCCTATTTACATCTCTAATCTCTTAAAAGGCAGAACTTGAATTTTTAATTAATAGAAAAGGATTTAAAAGTTGTTCAAGGGCTGCCATAGGTGTTCTTGGTGTGGACAAGCTAGAGGGACAACATCTGGTGTCCTGAAGACGAATCTCAAAGGCGCAAACACGCTGCAGCACATCAAGAGGTTAGTGTAATCGTTCTTGATTTAATCTAGGGTTCTAAAATTAATCTGATTAATTTTAAAATCTTAAATGGAAAATACAGATCTAAAACATATTAAAAGAGTTTTAATATGTTGTTTATCATTGAAATCAAATAGATAAAAATAAATCTTGCATGGTGCATGTGACCCTAGGTGAAAATTTTTGAATTCAATGGTATAATCTTGTGTTTTTCACGCTTCCGTTCCTTCACTATGTATGGGTATATGGGCATGTGTTGGCTCCTGCTAGTTATATATGGAGGTAGGTGTTGATCAAGATGGAATCTGTTCCTCTAAGTAAATAGAGATAAAATCCTATGTTCATTTAATTGTTCTTGATGTTTCAAGTTCCTGGCCAGAACAAACAGATTTAATCAGAAAAGACTTTATGATCAGAAAATCTTTTTAACCAAGAGCTGGAATTAAAAGAGAACATAATATTCGTAGCAAATGGAGTTTGACATAAACCATGACTCTAGCTCGAATTGGGATTTTGTAACACAGAGATTCTAGTGCATGATAACATATGATTATAGGTTCATTTAAGGTATTCCTTATTACTGATTGGGTGGCCTTGATATGCTATGCTAGGTGTCAACCATGGTCTATGATGTCACACCCTATGCCTCCGTAAGATGTAACATGATCCCGTAGTATACCTAATGAATTACCAAACTTCATCTACTGATAACCCATTAAATACACTACAAGGGATTTTAAATCTTTTCTTATTTCTTTTTACAGTGGTGAGCACTTTTGACAGGTGTTAAAATTTTTTTTAATCGAAATTAAATCACATATTAGGTTTAAAATAGCCACAAATTTTATAAAAATTTTGGCAGAGTGCCGTTTGTATTTGGAGCAAAACAATTCTTCAAAAACCTATAGAAAACACTTCCAATATATTTGTTTCAGTCCTAAACCCAATATGTCTCAACAAAAATCAATTTTCTCAAACATAAGTCAAACTCAATTCAACATCACTTTCAATAGTTTCAAAAATAGAATGCAAAATGACTAAGTATTTCAAAGCTGAGATAAGAAAATTATAGTATAATATTTTTACAGGCCAAAATAATTTATAACTTTAGTTTACAACTGCTTAAGACCAAGTACAATATATACATACATGCACATACATTACAATAATATTTACAAGGGAGTGATACTCAATATACCCAGCAAAATTCTAAAAGTATAGCACAAGCAGCCTACTCTGCTGCTTTATCTGTCTGTCTACCTGCGATAGCAATGAAAGCAATCACGAGTAAAATTTACTCACCGTACACAATAACAATTTAATATGGTATATAAAACATTTATCGATAGTTCACAATTCAAATGATTCACAATTTCATATCACAATTTTCAAAGCTCATATAACACAAATTTGATCAAACAACTGAATAACACAGTGTTACCAATCAATAACACAACTTAGGTCATGACACAAATTTTCCGAACATGCCCACCACGACAAGGCAAACTCACCTCACTAATCGAAATCAATGAGGGAGGTGGCTAGCTAGCTAATGAGAACTCATCCATACTCACCTTAGACTAGCAAGTCAAAGAGGGAGGAATATAGTCATACTCACCACATAAATGGAGGAGGAATATAGTGTACCTATCGAGCACTTGCAGGAGTTACGTATCGCAGCACTACAAGCTCCTGGTAAAGAGTCCCGCTTCGCCACAGTTCATGCGTGAGAGTTCCCAGGAATCGTAGGCCTTATGTATAGCCGTCCCTACTTTGCTCTGATACCACTAAACACATTTTATCTCAAATTTTCCATTTAAAAAGTAGGCAACACAATAATTCTTAAATAAAATTCCCAAAGCCAAAACAATAAAAAATTATTCATAACTCATTTCTCCAAATAAAGTTTCTAATAAAAGCAGTGAATATAAAAAGTATTACGCACAAACCTAGTTTGAGTCACCTCTAGGCCTTGACTCAATGTTCCTTATGCTTTTCAATATCCTTTTCAACTGAAACACACAATTTAAAGTGTTTTAGTACTTAGTTAAATTATTTCCAACAATAAAATCCAATATCTAAATTTTCTTAGTACTATTCCATTCAATTCATTTCATTAGTCAACCTATAATGTTGACCTTTGATGCACTCTAAGTGAGTCAATTTTAATCTTCCCAATTTGTCACATTTAATAGTCTCTAACTGTTGGTATATGTTACAAATTTGATTTTTCCAGATTTCATGGCCAATGTTTACTATCTATTGGACTAGTCTACAATGTAAATTTAATAGATTTCTCTTCATTAAATTGTTTCTCATTGTGTCTTCTTTGATTTCCTTTTTGAATCACTCCATTTGGAGTTGTATACCTCAAGTTATCATTTGAGCATAATTTTCCCAAGCTTAAACTTCACTTTCTCTTCAATTATTGGCAGCCAAACACTTCCCCAAGAGGTGTAAACAAGTTCTAATGAAGGGAGTCTAGGGTTTATTGATGAGAGTTCATGGGAATGGAAGAGAGAGATGAAACAACACTCATGGAGGTCGAGAGAAAGGTGTGCCAGCTGGTTAAAAAGATGATGAAGGAGCGGAAGTATGAAAAACATAAGTTCAAATCATTGAATTCCAAAATTTTTCTTCTATGGTCACATGCATCATGCAAGATTCATTTTTATCTATTTGATTTCAATGATAAAAAACACATTAAAACACTTTTAATATATTTTTGGATCTACATTTGCCATTTAAGATTTTAGAATTAATAGATTAATTCATTAGAATCTTAGATTAGATCAAGAACAAGTGCACTAACCTTTTGATGCACTGCAATTGTGTTTGGCACCTTTGGGATGCGCCTAGGACACCAGATGTTGTCCTTCTAGCTTGTCCACACTAAGACCACCAATGGCAGCCCCTTGAACAGCTTCTCAAGCCTTTCCAATTAATTAGAAAATCAGGTTTTTCCTTTTGAGAGATTACAGATGTATACTAGACACTAGAAACGATTGCTAGTATTTTTAATTCAAGAGAATGTTAGCAATTCTCTTTGAATTAAAGAGAGATGAAGAAGATGAGAGGGGAGAGACTCAAAGGTGGTGGTACGAATGAGAGAATGAGCAGATTGTTATTTTTCTTTTCATCCTTTCCCTTATATAGCTAGGTCACCATTTAAAACCCTTGCCACATGTCACCTTCTGATTGGCTCTTAGCTTAATTGATCCAATCACATTGTGCCAAGTGTCAAACTTAGATTTAATCTTGACTTTGATCATCTTACATGATTAAAAGACAAATGGCAAGCTTATGTGTAGTGCCATGTGTCACCATCTCATGGTGCCACATGTCACCCTGTGAAATGACCAAAATACCCCTGTGTCTTAATTTTGAGTTCTCAACACAAAATAATTATTTCTATTCTTCTAAACATTTTATATCAAATATAAATTAATTAATTAATCTCTATTAATTAATTTCTCATAATTAAATTCATATTTAAACACTTTAAATATAAATTTAACTTATACTATACACCCATTAACCTAGATTTGGTTTCAAGCCATGATAGGGACTTTACAATCTAATTATAAACCAAACCTATTTAATTAATCAATTATACTCTTTAATTAATTAATTAGATCATATTTAATTTGGTGATTACTTGTGTATGTGTGTGACTTACTAGGCTCATCACTAATTGGCAATGAGACATGATATCAACTCTTAATATCATCAGAACTCTTTCTTACCATAAATGATTTCTCTAAATCATTTTATGCACCTCATAGACCATGGTTAACACCTAGCATAGCATGCCATGGCCACCCAATAAGTAATAAGATTTACCTTAAATGAACCTATAATCATATGTTACCATGTACTAGAATCTCTCTGTTACAAAATCCCAATTCTAGCTAGAGTCATGGTTTATGTTAAACCCCATTTGCTATGAATATTATGTTCTCATTTAATTCCAATTCTTGGTTAAAAATATTTTCTCATCAGAAACTCTTTTCTGATTAAATTTATCTGTCCTGGCTAGAAACTTGAAACACCAAGAATAATTAAATGAACATAAGATTTTATCTCTATTTACTTAGGGTAACAGATTACATCTTGATCAACACCTACCTCCATATATAACTAGTAGGAGCCAACACATGCCCATATACCCATACACAGTTCGAGTATGAAAGCAGTATCAAACTCAAACCACTTATATATAAGATAACTGTGTTATCTCAGGTCTAAAGATTATATGCACTGATATGATTTATGACAATACATTGACAAGAGCAAACTCCATGTGCTTGTCATAAATGTCACTGGTTCGACCTACTTATCATGTATAAGTGCCTATCATGTTTGTTATATGGCATGAGACTCACCATTCCATCTTATTTACATCTCATATAAATAACTTGGGAACAAACATGATTACAATCTTTCTGGTTAAGTGATGTCCTTATTGTGAAGTATCCTTGATTGTGAACCAATTTATGATGCTTTATGCTAGAAATACTGTCACTCATATTCTTAACAACTTAAGAATAGAATTTCTAACAAAATATCAATGGACATTTTCTATTACACATAAATACATTATGTAAACGGAAAAGTGAAATTGCCTTTTATTAATAAAATATGTACAAGATACATACTAAATGATATGCTCTAGGGAATATTACTAACAATCTCCCGCTAGCATTAGAGCCATTCATTACAATATCTTAGACCCATCTTCTCTAGATGTCGGTCTAACTGAGTTTGTGACATAGGCTTAGTGAATGGATCAGCAGGATTTTCAGCTGATGTTATTTTCTGCATGGCTACATCGCCTCGCCCAACTATTTCTCTGATAATGTGGTAGTTCTTTTCTATGTGTTTGGATTTCTGGTGAGACTGGGGTTCCTTAGCCTGTATGACTGCTCCATTGTTGTCACAGTGAAGTGGAATTGCTGACTCAATGAAAGGAACTACTGCAAGTTCTGACATGAACTTTTTTATCCAAACCGTTTCCTTTTAGCATCTGATGCAGTAATATAATTAGCCTCGGTAGTGGAATCTGTAGTCATGCTCTATTTGAAACTCTTCCAACTGACTGCACCTCCATTACAAATGAACACATACCCAGAGGTAGACTTTCTATCAATAATATTTGATTGGAAATCAAAATGAGTATAATCATCCAATTATAAGTCACCACCTCCATATATCAAGAATAAATCCTTAGTTATTCTCAAGTGCTTAAGGATATTCTTGACAGCTATCCAGTGTTCCAAACCTAGATTGGATTGATACCTGCTAGTCAAACTAACAGCATATGCGATATCCGGCCTAGTACACAATAATGCATACATCAAACTTCCAATAGCAGAAGCATATGGAATCCTCTCCATTTTATCTCTTTCTTCAGGTGTCTTTGGAGACATCTCTTTAAAAAGGTGGATGCCATGTCTCACTGGTAACAATCCTCTCTTGGAATCAAGCATGTTAAACCTTTTAACACCTTTTCTAAGTATAGACTTTAGGATAAACCAATTATTCTTTTCGCTCTATCTCTATAGATGCGAATCCTAAGAATATAGGTTGCCTCCCCTAAGTCTTTCTTGGAGAATGTATTTGACAACCATACCTTTACAGTTGTCAACATACCTGTGTCATTACCCATCAATAGAATATCATCCACATATAAGACAAGAAAGTAATAGCACTATCACTAACTTTCTTATATACACATGGCTCATCCTTATTTTTGATAAAACTAAATGACTTAATGGCTTCATCAAAATGGATGTTCCAACTCCTCGAAGCTTGTTTCAACCAATAAATGGATCGCTTTAGCTTGTATACTTTGGAACCATCTTGGGATTCAAAACCCCTAGGTTGTTCCATGAAAATGTTTTCTTCAATATATCCATTGAGAAAAGCTGTTTTGACATCCATCTGCCAAATCTCATAATCATAGTATGCAGCTATTGCTAATAGAATCGTAATTGATTTAAGCATGGCAACAGGCGAGAAAGTTTCCTCATAATCAATTCCTTGCCTTTGGCGAAACCCTTTCACTACTAACCTTGCCTTATAGGTCTCTACCTTTCCATCAGAACCAATTTTCTTTTTGAAAACCCATTTATTCCCTATACGTATAATACCTTCAGGTGGGTCAACAAGATCCCAAACTTGATTCTTATACATGGAATCAATCTCGGATTTCATAGCATCAATCCATTTTGAAGAGTCTATATCTGATATAGCTTCTTCATAGGTAACTGGATCATCTCCATGATCTACTTCTTCATGAGTAGACAACTCTTGTTCTTTTTTATGAGGGAAACCATATCTCACTGGTGGGTGAGATACCCTAGTTGTTCTACGAGGAATAGCTGTAAATGTTTCATCAATAGGTGTAGGTTGACTAGATGGATTTATATCCATCTGATCTGTTAGTTGGTCAGAATTCTCAAATTCTAACTCTATCTGCCTTCCTTTGCCTCCTTCTTGAACAAACTGTTGTTCAAGAAATGTGGCATCTCTACTTACCACAACCTTTTGTGATATAGGCAAATAAAAATAATATCCAAAATGTCACACCTTACCCTTCTGTAAGGCATAACATGATCCCGTAGTATACCTAATGAATTACCAAACTTCGTCTACTGATAACCCATTAAATATACTACAAGGGATTTTAAACCTTTTTTTATTTCTTTTTACAGTGGTCACTTTTGATAGGTGTTAAATTTTTTTTTTTAATCAAGTGAAATAAAATACCAATATGAAGTATCAATAATTTACGTAAAAATTTCAACAGTGCCGCTTGTATTTAGAGCAAAAGCAGTTCTTTAAAACTCAGTAAAAGTACTTCCAATATATTTGTTCAATCCCAAAATCTAATATGGCTCAACTCAAATCGGTGTCCTCAACACAGTTCAAACTCAATTCAATATCATTATCAGCAATTCCAAAGATAAAGTGCAAAATAAATAAGTATTTCAGAAGCTAAAATAAGATAATTGTAATACAACATTTTGACAGGCCAAAATAATTTACAACTTTATTTTACAACTACTCAAGACCAAGTACAATATATACATACAGTTCACATACATTACAATAATATTTACTAGGAAGTGGTATACTCAATATACCTGGAAAAATCCCAAAGCAAAGTCACAAGCAGTTTACTCTACTGCTTATATATCTGTCTACCTGCAATAGCAATAAAAAAGCTATCGCTGAGTAAAATTTACTCAGTGGTGCACAATACCAATTTAAAATGCGGTATATAAAACTTTTATTGACAATTTACAATTCAAATAGTTCACAATTTCTTGTCATAATTTTCAAAGCTCATATAACACAAATTTGATCAAACAATCGAATAACATAGTGTTGCCAATCAATAACACAACTTATGTCATGACATAAATTTTTTGAACATGCCGTGTTGTACACCACGACAAGAAAAGCTCATCCCACTAATCGAAATCAATGAGGGAGGTGGCTAGCTAGCTAATGCATACACATCCAAACTCACCCCACAAACCGGGAAGCCAGAGAGGGAGGAAAGTGATCAAATATCAAACTCAGCCCCATAAGTGGAGGAGGAACACATTAATATTGCCTTGCCAAGTGTGAATCCAAAATCAATTTAAAACAAGTTATTCAAATATTTCATGCAAAACTGTAACATCCTCACTTTAGCTAGTCCGTACAGTCTACTGCTCCGGTGACCAATGTCGGTCCGGGCAACTAGAATGTTTGAAATTATAAATAGACTGGAGTGAGGAGTTATAAAGAAACTAAATAATACTCATAAAAATCAAGGAAAAATTTTAGAAACCAAATACACTAAGGTTAAATGAGTCGAAACCCCTAGGATGAGTAACCCGAAAGGGAAGTGACGGTGAAGGCCGTCAGCAACCCTAGACCCAGGGGAAAAATTATAAAATAATTATTGGAACTCCAGAGAAGGGTCATTGAGGTTCTTATGGCATTAGAATGTCAAGGAAATACTTAGAAACATTTTTCCATCGGTACACACAATTTGGCTCGTTAAGCCAAGCGAAGGGCATTTTGATCATTTCATCTTCAGAGATGATTTTTGGCCAACTTGTCCAGTTAAATAAATAATTTATATAACATAAATATGAATAAATATTGTTAAAAATTTAATTGAAATTAAATAGACAAGAAAAGGAGAGAAAATGAAAGAAAATAGAATTATGACATCATAATGATGTCATTAAAATTCTCCCAACTAATCCAATGTTGACACATGGCATAAGCTTATTTAAAAGAGACTAAATGGGCTAAAAAATGAAAAAAAATCAGAACTCTCTCCCTCACCTTCTTCTTGCCGTCACCTCTCCTCCATAGCCACCCATGAACAAGCTTTTCAAAGCTTGATTTCCCTAACTTTTACCCAACTAAATCCTATATTCCCAACACAAAAAAGTGTTCTTACATTTTAGAAAGTCTTTTGGGAGCAAAAAGAAAAGGAAAGGAAGAACCCTGGCAAGTGGAAAATCTCACTTCATTAGAGGTTTATGACCTAACCTTGGTTTTCACTTTAAATTCATGTTTAAGGACTATGAATGAGTGTAAATTACAAAGAAAATTTGTTGAATACCATTTGTATGCCAAGCCATAATTTCAGAAGCCTTGGTTAGGGTAAGATGGTGATGATTTTTGTAGAGCTAAAATGGTAGTGTGGCTGCCCTCAATATGTATCTCTTAAGTGGATTGATGAAATGCAATGATAATGCATGATTTGTAATATTTGATTTAGGGTTTGGGGTGAAAAATGAGACTTTAATCATGTGATGATGAAAGTAGATTTTAATGGTCAATTAGTGACCATTTGGTTCTGTTTAAATAAAAAATGAAGTGAATGGTGCAGTGGGATTGGAGTTTGGTGTCACTGCCCTTGGTGACCTGCAGGACTGGGCATGAGTCCAGCAGGTTTGGGCAGCAATAACTGGAATTGTAGAGGTTCAATTGGTGCAAGGCCAATTGGACATAAAACTAGACACATAATGGCACAACTTTGGTGAAGAAACCATGCCCAGAAAACCAAACCAAGTTGACCAAAAGATTGCCCTAATCCGGGTGACTTGCATTCTGCCTGGGCAAAATGACCAAATGAACAGTATTTAGTCATTTGGCCATAACTCAGTGTAGAATGGTCCAATTGACCTGAAATTTTACCAACAACAAGCTAAGATATAGACCAAGAACTTTTATGAAGAAATCTAACCCAAATTATTACCATAACATATTCAAAATGTGACCTGAAGTCACTGTTCCTAATATTGTAGATTTGGTCAGTCCATAAATTCTGGAAAAATTTCAATCCGGCCAATTGTGGCTTCTGGGCAATAACTTAAGTTACAAAACTCCAAATGGAGTGATTCAAAAAAGAAAATGCAACTAGACAAAATAAGGAACAACTTTCATGTTGATCATTTTGCCAAATTCCCACTGCAAAAATGACTAATGGAACAGTAAACACAAAGCTTGAAAACTAAAAATTCTGTCCAATTAACATTAAGCTTGGAAATGGTATTGGTAACCAATACCAACAAAATTAGAATGCAAAATGTGGTATGTTGGGAGTATTAGAACCAATGTACCTATTGTCTATGCAAAAGTCAACATTTTAGTTGACTAATGAAATGAATAGTAATACTAAAACTTAAATTTCAAGAATTGTGAAACTTAAAAGTGTAATATGCCCTAGTATACCTAGCAAGATTGGTTTGGATAGGTTGGCATTTCAATAGAGTTTTATTAGCAGTACTGGATATGGCTTCACGCCATTCTGTGTTTCATGGCCTTCCATGCCATTCTGTGATAAAATAGCCTTTGGCTTTGTTGATTGAGATAATATACTTGGGTTTTATCCCCAATAATTATTATAGCTTATTAGCTGTTCTGTTGCACATCGGGAGACACAATGTGACCGATGGTGTGATGGTCCGAGGTACTTAGTACCCAGTGCCAGTTTACCCGTTTATCTAGTCCAGTCGACTAGTATGGGTTACTCTGGCAATGATAATAAATTTTATCAAATTTTAATCGAATAATACTGCAATAAATATCAGAAATTAGGTCTACCCAAAAAAAAATGAAATCATACATTCTGCATATTTATTTTATTTTATTTTATTTTACATTGTTACCACTAAGCAGAATTGCTTAGCGCGTCGCTTTTGCCACGCGCAGTAATCGAGATCTAGCCGAGAGCCCAAAGGACATCGATCGTAAACTTTCAGACCTGCATCAGGAGTCCAGAGTCACCTCACTTCTACAGTGCATATGGTAGGACATTAGGACTTTGGGTAGCATTTTGTATTTTGCATTTTGTATTAATTTGGGATTGTAACTATCAGCTCTTGAAATTATGTAATAATGTAAATATATGAAATTTCATGTTATTGAAATTTTCTGTATATTATGTTGAAAAAAATGAAATGTTGAGAAATATTTATGAATGTGCTTCCAGTGATGATGTGAACAGAAAAGAAAAATTTCTAAAAATAGTATTGAGATTTTGAGATTGAGTTGAGATATGTGTGTATAATGGAGTCTGAATTTGAAAATTATATTGGAAGTGTTTTTAAACAGGTTCAGAAGAACTATTTTTCCAATTTATAGCCGGCACTCTGCCGGATTTTCTATAAAAAAATTTCGAAAAATTTCAGATTTATCAAAAATTGTAAATAAATGATTAAAAAAGGGATAAATTGTAATTGAAACACGAATTGGTGCTCTGGCACACTGAGTGGCATATCTTGCTCGGCTACACTGTAGACGGGTAAGGGGTTTCACAAAAACACAATGAATTTCCAAAGTCAATTTTCCATTCACAAAGTGGCAACACAGTTGTTATCGAAACCCATAATTAACACAATGCATACTAATCAAGTTTTTAATGGGAAAACAATAATTTAAAATTATTGTGCAGAAACACAATTTAAAACTATAATGTTCAATTGTAATTCAGGCAACAATCAAACAAACCTCATTTTGAAATTTCCATTTCTAAAATAGGTAATAAACTTTTCTCAAACAAATTTTCCAAAGTCATAAATTCACAACTAATTTCTCCAAATGAATTTTTAAGTAAAAGCAGTGAATATAAAAAGTATTGTGCATAGACCTGGTTTGAGTCGCCTCTAGGTCTTGACTCAATGTTCTTTATGCTTTTCAATATCCTTTTCAACTAAAACACACAATTTAAAGTATTTCAGTACTCAGTTAAATTATTTCTAATAATAAAATCCAATATCTAAATTTTCTTAGTACTATTCCCTTCAATTAATTTCATTAGTCAACCTATAATGTTGACCATTGATGCACTCTAAGTGAGTCAATTTTAATGTTCTCAATTTGTCACATTTTATAGTCTCTAAGTATTGGTATATGTTACCAATTTCATTTTAAAGCTTATTGCATTTTATTGCCATTTTTCAGATTTCATAGCCAATGTTTACTATCTATTAGACTAGGCTACAGTGTAAATTTAAAGATTTCTCTTCATAAATTTTTTCTCATTGTGTTTTCTTTAATTTCCTTTTTGAATCACTCCATGTGGAGTTGTATAGCTCAAGTTATGGTCAATTAACCATAACTATGTCAGATCTAAATTTTAGTTTCCTTTTTAGACATTTTCGATTCTGATTTTACTAATTTATTTGGACTATTTGTAGTCATATTGAGGTCTAGCATTCTTCATAAGTATTGTTTCCCTATGTCTTAGGGACAACCAAAAATTTTTCATGCCATTTTTCAAGTCTTATAGAACTCTTTATAGACAAATTGTTAACTTGGACTCAAAGGTCCTATATTGGCATGGTCCTCAATTAGGTCAATGGCTTTGACCTTAAATTCTGACCTTATACATTTATAATTTTAGGAAGTTGTCTAAAACAAAGTTTTAGGTATCTTTCTTAGCTTTCCAGATTGGTATGGCTCGTTTAAATTAGACATTTCTTGTGGAAGATATGCTTATTTGAATTTTATGGATTTTATGGTCAAATGTGCCAATTCCAGATTTAGTGTGCCAAATTAATCAAGTTAATTGACCTAGTTCCCTTGATTTCTGGGTTTTGGTCAAATTACCAATATTGTAGATCTATGTCTTATTGAAATTTTGGGACTGATTTCATGTCATTTGGAGTTTTCTAGACCAAGTTATGGTCATTTTATTATTGCTAGTCAAGTTGCACTTATATTGCACAGTTTAGGTCTTTTTTAGGTCAAAGTCAATTCGGCCAGTTTTTGTAAGCCAAATTTGGTGATCATTTTGACTTGGTAATTGGTATTTCTGGGCTTGGTGGTCTTCACCAAAGTTGTATCCCTATGTATAAGCTTATCCAACATATAAATTTCAGGTCATTTGGACCTGTTTTGAGTGAGTTGTGGCCAAAAGTCTGATTACTATTTATATAGTCAAATTCTGGGTTCACATTTTAGGCAATCCAAATTTGGTCACTTTTTAGGTCATTTTCTAGGCAGAATTTGGGCAACACTTCTACATGAAAGTTGGCCTATTTTATGTCTAGTTTTACCTCCAATTGGAGTCAAAATTTTGCACTTATAACCTAATTTATACACTGCCAACAATCACAACCTGCATAAAAGAATTTACACTCCAAATTTGGCAATCCTCCTCCTCCCAATACTTCAATATTCATTCATGGAATTTGTATATATTGTCAACACAATTTCAACAAGCTAAATTGGGTAGAATACTCAAAAGTTCAAGGTACACAATACTCCATTAAAATTCTATATGTAAGTCAACCCAAATTCACTATACATACTCAACTAAATTTCACATATACTTCCATGGCAATTACACACATACTGCCCCCAATTGATCACCATCATAATTCATCAATAATTTTCATCAATTTACACATAAAATCATGAGTTTACAAGTTGCCAACCATGGCAGCTTACTAAGGTAATTAATTCCACTTTCAAACCCCTAAATTCAACACTAACATTAATATACACATACAATTAACTTGTTAATCTTTCTAATCACTTCATTCAACATCAATTCCCACTCATTTAATATGAGAATAAATCAAACCTCTTTCATCACCATGGCTGCCAAATTCATGGTTAACCAAACCTCAAGCATTTCCTTAAAATTTCTTAACCATTTGACTTGTTTTAACCTTAGCACAACTTTCACTTAAGAAAATTTGAGAAACTAACACTAACCTTTTATGGATCTTGATCAAACCTCAACTATTCTTCTTCAAAATACCATCAATCTCTTCCTTGTAGTGTGGGGAGCAAAGTTAATGAAGTAAACTTTGGGATTTAAGTTGGAAATGGTGGAGGTTATGGAGCTTTTGAAGTTTTGGCTGAAGGAACGGAAGCGTGAAAAACACAAGATTATACCATTGAATTCAAAAATTTTCACCTAGGGTCACATGCACCATGCAAGATTTATTTTTATCTATTTGATTTCAATGATAAACAACATATTAAAACTCTTTTAATATGTTTTTGGATCTGTATTTGCCATTTAAGATTTTAAAATTAATCAGATTAATTTTAGAACCCTAGATTAAATCAAGAACGATTACACTAACCTCTTGATGTCTTTGCAGGGTGTCTGCGCCTTTGAGATTCGTCTTCAGGACACCAGATGTTGTCCCTCTAGCTTGTCCACACCAAGAACACCTATGGCAGCCCTTGAACAGCTTCTAAAGCCTTTTCTATTAATTAGAAATTCAAGTTCTGCCTTTTAAGAGATTAGAGATAAAGCAGGACACTAGAACCAATGTCGAGTGTTCTTAATTCAAGAGATTGATGGCTAATCTCTTTGAATTGATGAGAGATGAAGAGAAATAGCTGGAGAGGCTCAAAATGGCGTGACAATTGAGAAGAGAGGCTGTTGGTTATGTTTTCTTTCATAACCACACTTAAAAAGCTAGGTTAACACATTAAACCCTAGCCACATGTCACCTTTTGATTAGCTCTAGGTTTAAGTGACCCAATCACATTGTGCCAAGTGTCAAACCTATATTTAATCTTGATTTTAATCATCTTACATGATTAAAAATATTTGGCAAGCTTATGTGTTATGCCATGTGTCACCATCTCATGGTGCCACGTGTCACACTACAAAATGACCAAAATGCCCCTGTGTCTTAATTTTGAGTTCTTAACCCAATATAATTATTTTCTTCTTCTAATTAATTTATATCAAATATAAATTAATTAATTAATCTCTATTAATTAATTTCTCATTAATTAAATTCATATTTAAACACTTTAAATATAAATTTAACTTATATTATACATCCAATAATCTAGATTTGGTTTCAAGTCATGCTAGGGACTTTGCAATTTAATTGCAAACCAAATCTATTTAATTAATCAATTAAACTCTTTAATTAATTAATTAAATCATATTTAAATAGGTGATAACTTGTGTATGTGTGTGACTTACTAGGCTCATCACTAATTGGCAATGAGACATGATATCAACTCTTAATATCATCAGAACTCTTTCTTACCATAAATGATTTCTCTAAATCATTTTATGAACCTCATAGACCATGGTTAACACCTAGCATAGCATGCCATGGCCACCCAATTAGTAATAAGGTTTACCTTAAATGAACCTATAATCATATGTTACCATGCACTAAAATCTCTCTGTTACAAAATCCCAACTCAAGCTGGAGTCATGGTTTATGTCAAGCTCCATTTGCTATGAATATTATGTTCTCTTTTAATTCCAGTTCTTGATTAAAAAGATTTTCTCATCAGAAACTCTTTTCTGAATAAATCTATCTGTCCTGGCTAGGAACTTGAAACATCAAGAACAATTAAATGAACATAGGATTTTAACTCTATTTACTTAGAGGAACAGATTCCATCTTGATCAACACCTACCTCCATATATAACTAGCAGCCAACACATGCCCATATACCCATACATAGTACAAGTATGAAAGCAGTATCAAACTCAAACTACCTATATACAAGATAATCGTGCTATCTCGTGTCTATAGATTATATGCACTGATATGATTTATGACAAAACATTGACAAGAGTAAACTCTATGTGCTTGTCATAAGTGTCACTGGTTCGGCCTACTTATCATTTATAAGTGCCTATCATGTTTATTATATGGCATGAGACTCACCATTCCATCTTATTTATATCTCATATAAATAACTTAGTAACAAACATGAATACAATCTTTCTGGATAAGTCATGTCCTTATTATGAAGTATCCTCGATTGTGAACCTATTTATGATACTTTGTGCTAGAAATATTGTCACTCATATTCTTAACAACTTAAGAATAATATTTCTAACAAAATATCAATGGACCTTTTCTATTACACATAAATATATTATGTAAACGGAAAAGTGGAAATGCCTTTTATTAATAAAAATATGTACAAGATACATACTAAATGATATGCTCTAGGGCATACTACTAACAATCTCCCACTAGCACTAGAGCCATTCATTACAATATCTTAGACCCATCTTCTCAAGATGTCGGTCTAACTGAGTCTGTGACATAGGCTTAGTGAATGGATCACCGGATTTTCACCGATGCTATTTTCTGCATGGCTACATCGCCTTGCCCAACTATATCTCTGATAATGTGGTAGTGCCTTTCTATGTGTTTGGATTTTGGGTGAGACCTTAGTTCTTTAGCTCAGATGACTACTCCATTGTTGTCACGATTAGTGGAACTCGACTCAATGGAAGGAACTCTTGTAAGTTACATCACGAACTTCTTTATCCAAATAGCTTCCTTTGCGACATCGATGCAGAATATACTCGACCTCGATGAGTGGAATCTGCAATGCGTGCTCGCTTGGAACTCTTCCAACCGATCGCACCTCCATTACAAATGAACACATATCCAGAGGTAGACTTTCTATCATCGATATCTGATTGGAAATCAGAATCAGTATAACCATCCAATTGCAAGTCTCCACCTCCATAAATCAAGAATAAATCCTTAGTTCTTCTCAAGTACTTAAGGATATTCTTGATGACTATCCAGATGTTCCAAACCGGATTGGATTGATACGCTAGTCAAACTAACGAGATATGCGATATCAGGCCTAATACACAACATTGCATACATTAAACTTCCAATAGCCAAGCATATGGAATCTCGCCATCTTATCTCTTTCTTGGTGTCTTTGGAGACATCTCTTTAGAAAGGTGGATACCATGTCTCACTTGGTAACAATCCTCTCTTGGAATCAAGCATGTTAAACCTCTTTAACACCTTTTCCAAGTATAGACTTTGGGATAAACCAATTATTCTTTTCGCTCTATCTCTATAGATGCGAATCCCAAGAATACAGGTTGCCTCCCCTAAGTCTTTCATGGAGAATGTATTTGACAACCATACCTTTATAGTCGTCAACATACCGTATCATTACCCATCAACGATGTCATCCACATATAAGACAAGGAAAGTGATAGCACTGTCACTAACCTTCTTATATACACATGGCTCATCCTCATTTTTGATAAAACCAAAGGATTTAATGGCTTCATCAAAACGGATGTTCCAAATCCTCGAAGCTTGTTTCAACCCATAAATGGATCGCTTTAGCTTGCATACCTTGGAACCATCTTGGGATTCAAATCCCCTAGGTTGTTCCATGAAAATGTTTTCTTCAATGTATCCATTGAGAAAAGTTGTTTTGACATCCATCTGCCAAATCTCATAATCATAGTGCAGCATTGCTAATAAAATCCTAATTGATTTAAGCATTGAATCAGGCGAGAAAGTCTCCTCATAGTCTTTTCCTTGCCTTTGGCGAAACCCTTTCGCTACTAGCCTTGCCTTATAGGTCTCTAACTTTCCATCAGAACCAATTTTCTTCTTGAAAACCCATTTGTTCCCTATAGGTACAATACCTTCAGGTGGGTCAACAAGATCCCAAACTTGATTCTTATACATGGAATCAATCTCGGATTTCATAGCATCAATCCATTTTGAAGAGTCTATATCTGATATAGCTTCTTCATAGGTAAGTGGATCATCTCCATGATCTACTTCTTCATGAGTAGACAACTCTTGTTTTTCTTCATGAAGAAAACCATATCTCACTGGTGGGTGAGATACCCTGGTTGTTCTACGAGGAACAGCTGTAGATGTTTCATCAATGGGTATAGGTTGACTAGATGGATCTATATCCATCGATCATTGGTTGGTCAAAATTCTCCAATTCTAACTCTATTTGCCTTCCTTTGCCTCCTTCTTGAACAAACTGTTGTTCAAGAAATGTGGTATCTCTACTTGTCACAACCTTTTGTGAAGTAGGCAAATAAAAATAATATCCAAAACTATCTTTTGGATATCCAACAAATCGACCTTTTTCTGATATGGTCTCCAATTTATCAGTGTTCAGCTTTTTGATATAATCTGGACAACCCCAAATCTTAACATGCTTAAGACTTGGTTTTCTTCCATGCCATATCTCATAAGGTGTGGAAGAAACTGATTTTGATGGAATCCTATTCATAATATATAAAGCTGATTCTAATGCAAATCCCCAAAAGGAGATTGGCATATCAGTATAGCTCATCATACTACGTACCATATCCAAAAGGTAACGATTTCTCCTTTCAGATACACCATTCAGCTGTGGCGTTCCTGGAGGAGTCAGCTGAGAAACAATGCCATGCTCTCTCAAGTATTCATCAAATTCAGTACTCAAATATTCACCTCCACGATCTGATCGAAGAGCTTTAATACTTTTTCCTGTTTGATTTTCTACTTCAGATTTAAATTCCTTAAACTTTTCAAAGGATTCATGTTTGTATTTCATCAAATACAAATACACAAACCTTGATTTATCATCAGTAAAGGTAATAAAATAATGAAAGCCCCCTCTAGCCATTTCTTTAAACGGACCACATACATCACTATGTATTAGTTCCAAAATATTTTCAGCTCTTAGCCCTTGTCCAACAAAGGGTGATCTAGTCATTTTGCCTTGAAGGCAAGATTCACAAGTTGGAGTAGGCTCAGAGCCCAATGAGGATAAAATCCCCATTTTCTCCAATTTTGCAATCCTATCTTCTGCAACATGACATAACCTTAAGTGCCAAATATATTTTGAACTTGAGTTGGTTTTCACCATGGCATTGTATTCTTTTAGATTGCTATACTCTGGCCAGTGGAAACACTTTCCTTTGCCTCCATCAGCTTTAGTCTTCCTTTTCTGTTTAGCTATTTTCTTGGAAGGACCAGGAATCTGAGGTTTCTTTTTCTTATTGCCCTTCTTCTTGTTGGACTTTCCAGTAGAAGAAGATGCAACCAAAGCTACCTCTTTTCCTTTATTGCCTGGCATATTCTTTTGGGCAATAACCAGCATGTTGAGTAAACCAGCTAAGGTGCATTCCTGTTGAGTCATATGGAAATTTGTCACAAATTTTCCCAAAAGACCCAGGAAGGGACTGAAGGATCAAATCCGTTTGTAGTTGGAAATCCATGTTGAATTCAAGATGTTCCAACTGCTCAATCAGCCGAATCATCTTGTGGGCATGATCCCCAACATTCTGTCCCTCAGACATCCTCATACGGAATAGCTGTCTAGATATCTCATACCTAGCATTCCTGCTGTGCTCACCATACAACTCTTGTAGGTGAAGGAGGATCTCACTCGCACTCTGCATGTTCTCATGTTGCTTCTGTAACTCATTACTCATGGAAGCAAGCATGTAACACTTAGCTCTCATATCATGCTCCTTCCACTTGTCCAAAGTTTCATGTTCCTCTTGTGTGGCCTCTGGAGGTAAGGGACCAGGAACATTTGAATCTAGAACATATCCTATATGTTCAAGGTTCAGGACAAGTTTCAAATTTCTTAGCCAATCAGACAGTTAGGTCTGTCAACTGTTGTGATCAAGTATGCTTACAAGGATATTGGATGGTTGTGGTTGTTTTGTGATCATTTTTATCGTAAAATTAAGCTGCAGAAAATAACCAGATTAATTAGTAAATGTATCATGTAATTAACCAAAATGATTATGGTCTTTTAATCAAATTGGTCCTCCCACTAACTTAGCGAATCCTACACTTCCAAAGTAGAAAACGGAAATCCTAGTTGGATGGATTTCTAGTGGGTGATTGAATTCTTATAATTCTATTGATCATCCTCAGGTACATCCATTATTGGAATTACAATAAACTATAAGTGAGCAACTCCTTGCCCATCACATCTCATGTGAGGTTCAATCCTTTACCTAGCCCCTAATGCTCAAAATCTCAGGTACATCCATTATTGACTTATCTTGCATTAGATAAGTTGATCCCATTGAGCCAGTAATTATGCAAATAATTTTAATGTCCTCAGGTACATCCAATATTGGCCACCAAAACATTTACATATTTACAACATCTCATGCTTAACAATTATTCTTAAGAAAATCTCTTAAATTAATTGCATCTCATGCAACTATTTAAAATTTCTTAAAATAATTGCCCCAATGGAGGGCTTATGTTATAATTACTTTAATTATAGCATTTCCAACTTAATCATTTGTTTGGAAGATTTTATAGCCATCCTAATTGTCGCAATGGGATTTTGCGGTCGCCTGGACGATCACTCACCGAAGTGGGAAAGAGTGAGGAGTCGCCACCTTAGTTTTAAGGGAAACTAAAGAAAACCATTTGAGAAGTTAAATTAAAAATGAAACCACTTCAAAACAGAGATTCTAAGTTCGGGGTCCGTAAACAGGTGGGGAAGGTGTTAGGCACCCCACCTCGTCCCTTAATAAGGGTAAGTAGATTTAATTCTGCGTCCTTTATAAATTAGTTAGAAGGGCTTGAACGGGAATGTTAGTCCTTTTGGTAAAAGGAATGTTTGATTTTTCACTGATTAGGATCACCCAGATACATAAGTAAATGAGACAGCCTTAGTGAATTACTTTTGTATGTTAATTTTACTTGAAAAGGAATGTTTTATTTAAAATTTAATTTAGAAGATCGGATAAGAACTCTCTTCCGAACCTCTTTTAGATATTTATTAAAATTTTGGTTGGGGATCGGATAAGGACTCTCTTCCGATCCCTAATAAATATTTATTAGAGATTTTAATTTGAGATCGGATAAGAACTCTCCTCCGACCTCTTTTAAGTATTTATTAAAATTTTAAGCTGAGACCGGATAAGAACTCTCCTCCGATCTCCTTTAGGCGTTTATTAAAATTTTGGGGGGGGAGACCGGATAAGAACCCTCCTCCGATCTCTTTTAAATATTTATTAAAAGTTTTGAATTGAGGTCGGATAAGAACTCTCCTCCAATCTCTACTAAGTATTTATTAAAACTTTAAGCTGAGACCGGATAAGAACTCTCCTCCGATCTCTTTCGGGTTAGCAGGAGCACGGAAGGGGCTTTGCCGATCTCCCGAATTTCAATTTTAGCTACATGTCACAAGAACCTAAAACTAAGGTTTCTGGCATTCAAAATGCTGGAGATAAGGTTTCTTGATACCCTATGACTAAATGGGTAATACTACACTTGATTTACCGACCTTCCATGTAGTCATTTCACGCATACCTATTAAGGTCCGATCATTACTGTCTAGTTTATTTTGGTTTTATTCCTCTTCATGGCATCTTGCCGAATTCCCGTTCACGTCAGCCTAATAGTTTGGCTATTTTCCTGACGTGTTATTCAAGCTTTCTCTTTTAAAAGAGGCCCTTAAGTTGCAGATACCTATATTTTGCCTGACCACTTACACGCTACTAGGAGCTAAAAGCTTGTATTCAGAAATGACGAAAATTGATGAAATGATGGACCGATCACTAAAGAGAATTCGAGAATAACGTTCTTTGAGATTTTTTTGCTTAGAATAAACTTAGAGAAAACCGCGTACGTAAAGAGAACAAAGAAAGTGCGAAAAGTAAACGCAAATACTTAATAAAGCGATAATATGAACTCTTACGTGAGGAGTCAAATATATTGAAATAAGCGTGAGGTGGTAAATAGTGATGAAGATGGCGGATTGATCACTGAGAGTTGATGTGCATCGTGAAACCGAGAGATGCTTTAGCTAAAAGGTAACGGTAAGAACCGGTGGAAGGAAGTTGAGCTTGAATGTAAGAAAGGAAAGCGAGAGATGATGAGAGTATGACCGGATAATGAACAAGCGGAAATGTAGAGTTCCAGTATTCAAAATCTTTTTCAAGAAAACACTCCTGAAAACTAGTTTCAAAAGTCTTTTAATCACTACAAAACAGCAGAGTAACAAACTGAATGAAGTTTCAGAGTTCCTCCACGATAATAGCAGCCTCTTGTCTATATTTTTTGTCCGTCCTTTGAACAGTTTTTATGCCGGTATTTATAGGAATCGGGTGCTCTTCGTGAAGGGTCAGGATTTATTTGAGGGAGATGGAGGGTCGAGATCTCGAAGGACATGATCGGAGGTTCAGGAATTAAAGAGAATCAAAATGAATGGTTGAGATCACTCTTCATAATATTTGTCCTTTTCTTCTTTTCATCTGACGGTCCCAAATTTCCTTGTCCGGAACGATCCGAGGGCTAAGAGTGAAAGACGCTGGTATTGTCGTCTTCTCTTTTGATCCAAGGGTTCCGGATTCATCCTTACAAGTGAGATCAACGGTGGAGATTGGGATGTCTGGGGTGTCATGACATACCACGGCACCTGTCAGCATGGCGGGCGATTCTTAGGCGTGCGGTGGAGATCTCGTCTGCCACGCTTTAACTACCTCGGCTCTGATTCTGACGACGGTTATTGGGATTTGTCTTATTCTTTTTGTCTTCCGATCCCTCCCCTAGCTCCTATTCCGATCTTTCATGCTGATCTCCTATCTTCCGATCTATTATTCCGATCTCTCCTTTTCTCTGGTCCGGTCTGGTCAAAGCATTAATTGTCCCTCGATTCCCGAAGCGTCCGCCGTTTTACTTAGCAATAAATGCTCATTTTCCCTATATATACCCACATCGCGGAGACATTTTCTTCATCGACTTTCCTCTCTTCCTTTCTTACTTACCCTGTTCATTGCTCGGTGGAAGTTACGCTATAACTGTGGCTTTGATCTTTTTCCGATGGGCTCTTTTACTCACCGACTGAAAATTTACGATCCCGGTGATCGAATGACCTTAACTGACGATGGTGAGAGGACCGGATTTGACCGATCTGTATTGCGGACCTCGGTTGTACCGATCTCGAATCGCTCAACTGAGTTCATTCGGCTTCTCATCGCATTGGGTGTTCCGACAGCGTCTTTCCTCCACATTGGGTGTTCCGACGTGGTCGGTTTCGGGTGGTAACATCGGTGATGATGTCTCTCATCCTCATGGGAGTCATAATCACCCCATCTGAGCTGTACATCTGTCCGATGTCAATAGCCGGTCTATCGAACACATCTTTTGATTCAGCCACAAGACTAGGCTTTGACATAGGCCTTTTAGATAGGATGTTCCACCGGTCTCTAGAGATCGCCCAAATGATGTAATCCTGAAATGTAATCAGATCTCTAGAGATTGCCCAAATGATGTAGTTAGACCTTTATTGTAGTCCGATCCCTAGAGATTGCCCAAATGATGTATTTTATTTTCAATGCAATCCGATCTCTAGAGATCACAGACATGATGTGATCCAATGTTAGTGTAATCCGATCTTTTGAAAATAAAGACTATTTTATCGGTTATCATCTTATTATTTTTGCATTGATTATTTCTCCGATCTCTAATGTGGTTATCCGATCTGGTTCCTTACCTGAATGACACTTAACTGATCCTTTATTCAAAATATTTAACTTATTATGCCGATCTCCAATTAACCGATCTCTGAACATTCGGATATTTGAGAGAAGTGTCGAGCATTGCCGAGTCCCACCAATCGATCATGCGCCTAGAACCTCGCGAGCATTAAATGCTCGGACTAGTATAAATAGGGAGGGTTAGCCGCTTGTTCTCTCATTCCATTTTCAATCCCTGCTCACAACTCAAGTTCTCTCATTTTCTCCGGTCTCTCGGCCGATCGGACTCCGGTAAGGACTTTGATCTTCTTTCTTGTTTAAGTTCTTTGTTTCTTTTAAAAATGAGCGGTGCAGAAGGTCGGAGAGCGAGCCCTCCTTCTATTCAGTTCTCATGGTCATCGTCGATGAAGAAGAGGCGATCGGGCCAGCGTGCAACCTAAACCCCTAGGGTCTGCTCCAGTCGGGTGGGTCATACCGTCAAGGCTTGCACCACCTTCAAGGAGAGAGACCCTTCCTATAGACGAGCTTCCGTCGGTTCTTGAGAATCCGATCTGCAATCGTTTGTTCAAGAATACAATATTTGTCTGATTCATATGAGTGATCAAGTGCCATGGCGATCTTCGTGTCGATCACTCTTTTGAAGAGGATGACATGGTCATGGTGTCTGAAGAATAGTTAAAGGCGATCTGAGGTTCCCTCTGCCGATTTCTATAAGGAGGTCCTAAAATTTCACCGAATATCCATTGTTCAAATCCACCCCAACTCGTGGCGGATCTTGGTTGCTTTCCGAGGTCTATGCCGAGCTAAGGGAATCGGACCTATGGCTAAGGTGTTCGCGAGCTACACAGACTAACTCGCGAAAGGATGACGAACCTTTGGTTCTTTCAGTGAAGCCTCGTTGCGGACTCTTTTCCGATTTGCCCTCATCCCTTAAGAATTGGAAGAACGGTTCTTCATTACGAGGAGTAAAGATCCGTTGCTTTGAGGACTTTCCTCGTAGCTGGTGGTACCAGGCCTCGCTCAAGCACATTACCACGAGTCAAGAGGAAAGCTTGATATTGATGGAGTGAAAAGTCAGGCCGCCACTCTAAAATATTCTGTCCAAATGCGGTGGCGAATCGCACCATTGGACCATGCAGCGATCACCGTGAGATCGCGAACTTCCGCTCTCGACTTCGGCATTGGTATTTTCTATATCTCGATTCGGGACCTTAGCGATCTCACTAACCTCTTTTACGTGCGGTATGGCGGGTGGTGAGGGTTCTAGGAAGCGGAAGAAGGAAAGAGATCTCCGGAAGGTAAAGGAGATGAAGCGTTGAACGTCTTCAAACACCCGATCCACGAACACAGGGAGATACAAAGAGACCCTCCTCAACCTTCGGGTCCGCCGACCATTGAGGTCGGATCTCCTCCTAGATCGGAAGAGCGCCCCGCCTCTCTCGATTATTCCAAGCACGGAAGGGGCCTTCTCAATCTTACAGGAGGACCTCTTCTCGTGGCGCTCGAATCTTGATCGCTTGAAGAATAACCGATCGTTAGGGAGAACTCCGATTTTGCCAAAGTCACGGGATCTACCATCTTCTTTCAAGAGGATCGGACAGGCTATCCCTGAATGGTCTCGATGATATCTTGACTCGAACCATGAGCCTAAGCGTGGAGTGTCCGTGAACGGACCATGATTCGGGAAAAGATTCGTGCAGGTAAGGAGGTTGGGAAGAAAAATCAGGAATTGACTTCCCTCCGATCCCAACTCTCATCCGCTCGGGATTATATATCTCAAGTCGAGGGACGGGCGAAGTACCATGAAGACCAGCTGGCCGAAAGGTCTCGTGACTTGGCTGAAAGTGAACGGGCTCTCAGAGAAGTCCAGGCACTTGTGCCATGAAGCCGCTCAGGTCGCTCAACTTGTAGAGGAGCTTAACGCGAAGGATAAGGAGCTTTCGGAGAAAGAAAAAGAGCTCAAGGAAAAGGATGAAGAGATGGTGTCGGGAATAGCCGGAGCCTATGTGAATGCTCATAAGGATCTCTTGGCCGAACTTCAAAAGCGCTATCCTGAAGAGGACTTCTCTTGGATGGACGACCTGGCTCCCGGGGGCGATGGTGAAGATAGTGAGGAGGAGGGCGAGGAAGAGAGAGAGAGTGAGCAGAATGTAAATCAGGCTGGGGGCGATCCCCCAGCCGAATAACTTGTACAAATTATGAAATGAAATGGAATATCTATTTTGTTCAATGAATGGATGTGATTGGAAAATCTTTGAATTGCCTAAGTATTTGATTGTATGAGCACAGCAAAACAAAAACTAAATGTGATTATTAATCTAAGTATGAGAGATCGGAAAGCACTTTAAGCATGAGATCGGTAGGGAAGAAATGCTGAACGGAACTTGATTGAAAATTTAACTCGAACACTTAAGATCGGAACCCTCATTAAACCGAACCCAAACTTTAACTGTTAAACTTTCGGAAAGGAGGTCGGCAATAAAACTGGTAGGAAAAGATCTAGTGCCAGTTCATTTTATTTATCAACAGAGATCAGGAATATACTTGACAGGTCCGGAAATTTGACAACGGGTTTGAGAGGTCGGTAAATGATTTGAGAGATCGGCGAGGCCTTAATGAATATGAGGACTCAGCATTAATTCAATTCTTTGTGAGGAGAGATCGGAAATGTGACCGCCTATCAAAGAGGGATCGGAAACGTGATTAGCTGTTCAATTTTTATTGATTCTAGGGATCGGCCAAAATATGGTGTCGACAGCTGCCCCTCTTTACATAATTTCTATTAAAGGAAAAATTTCCGTATAGGAATTATGTAAAGATTCAGACTCATATTTTGGACGATTAGGTGTACCTAAGTTAACGACCTAGAAATTGGCAACGGAAGTTAGAATACTTAGAAAATTAAAATCAACTTGGATCAAGAAACCAGAGGTTGATAGCAGGAAAATTAAATTGCGGAAAAATAAAATTGCAAGAATTTAAAATCAACTTAGATCGAGGAACCAGAGGTTGATAGCAGAAATTTAAATTGCAGGAAATTAAAATCAACTTAGATCAAGGAACCAGAGGTTGATGACATAAAATGTAAATTGCATAAAATTAAAATCAACTTAGATCAAGGAACCGGAGGTTGATAGCAGAAATTTAAATTGCAGGAAATTAAAATCAACTTAGATCAAGGAACCAGAGGTTGATGACATAAAGTGTAAATTGCATAAAATTTAAAATCAACTTAGATCAAGGAATCAGAGGTTGATAGCAGAAATTTAAATTGCAGGAAATTAAAATCAACTTAGATCAAGGAACCAGAGGTTGATGGTGGAAATGTAAATTGCAAGAAATTAAAATTAACTTAGATCAAGGAACCAGAGGTTGATAACAGAAATGTAAATTGCAGGAATTTAAAATCAACTTAGATCAAGGAACCAGAGGTTGATTGCAGAAAATTAAAATCAACTTAGATCAAGGAACCAGAGGTTGATAACAGAAATGTAAATTGCAGAAATTTAAAATCAACTTAGATCAAGGAACCGGAGGTTGATGGTGGAAATGTAAATTGCAAGAAATTAAAATCAACTTAGATCAAGGAACCAGAGGTTGATAACAGAAATGTAAATTGCAGGAATTTAAAATCAACTTAGATCAAGGAACCAGAGGTTGATTGCAGAAAATTAAAATCAACTTAGATCAAGGAACCAGAGGTTGATAACAGAAATGTAAATTGCAGAAATTTAAAATCAACTTAGATCAAGGAACCAGAGGTTGATGGTATGAAATGTAAATTGCAGGAATTTAAAATCAACTTAGATCAAGGAACCAGAGGTTGGTAACAGGAATTAAGGTCAACTTAGATCAAGGAGCCAGAGGTTGATAGCATGAAATGTAAATTGCAGAAAATTAAAATCAACTTAGATCAAGGAACCAGAGGTTGATAACAGAAATGTAAATTGCAGGAATTTAAAATCAACTTAGATCAAGGAACCAGAGGTTGATGGTATGAAATGTAAATTGCAGAAAATTAAAATCAACTTACAAGGCAAGTCTAACCTTGACACATGAAGTTCTTTCCCTGACGAAGTGTACTTAACAAGATACCGAAGGCCGATGATTAACGGAAAAGAAGTTGCAAGACTTGACCTATAACCCCATTTTCTTCAAATGCCCCTCTTCTGCTCCCGATTTTCTTCTTATTCTATGGAAAGCGCCCTCGCGGGTTTTCACTTTCTTTCCGTCCACTTAACCAGAAGCGCCCTTTCGGGTTTTCACCTCTAGTTTTTTTTTTTTTTTTTTTTTTTTTTTAGGCGGCTATTCCCTGCAAATCTCATAGTAAAGTACGCGAGGTTATCAATTTTTAAATTCAAATCTTATGGCAGAAATTTAACTAATCAATAGCGCATTAGTCAAAGAGAAAGGATAATATTAAAAAGTGAGTAAGCAGGAAAAACAAAAGCAGAAGGAATGGAGTATAGCTTTATCATGGCTTTAGGAAAAATAGACTTTCAAAGGAAAAGGAAAGGTACAAGGATAGATCTCATATATTCCTTTTAGTTGGTTTTGAAGTCTTTTAACTGCCATATTCCAAGTTCTCTGAAGTCCCTTGCCGTGACGGTTGCCTCTCTATCCGCGGTTTCATGCCCCCTTCCTTATTCCTCCAGTTTGGTTCTTGGGACGCCCTTTTTGGTTTTCACCCCAAGAAGGTTTTTTTTTTTTTTTTTTTTTTTAGGACGCCCTTTAGGGTTTTAATAAATTATCCTTTTTATGCATAGTATCTCTTGTGATTGTCGGCATTCCACAGGTCTCGGGAATTCTTCACCGTCCATGTGGGTCAAGATCAAGGCTCCTCCAGTAAACGCTTTTTTAACCACATAGGGTCCCTCGTAGGTTGGTGACCATTTGCCCCGGGGATCGTTTTGGTTTGGTAGTACTTTCTTTAGAACTAAGTCACCGGGTAGGAATTCCCGTGGGCGTACGTTTTTATCAAATGCTCTGGCCATTCTCCTCTGATATAATTGCCCGTGACATGCTGCTGTTAACCTTTTCTCATCTAGCAAGTTTAACTGATCCAACCTTGACTGGATCCATTCTGACTCACCAATGCCTGATTCCTTCAGAATCCTTAGGGAAGGAATTTCAACCTCAACGGGTAATACTGCTTCCATCCCGTAGACCAGTGAGTACGGAGTTGCCCCAGTTGAGGTTCTTATGGAAGTCCGGTATGCATGAAGAGCGTAGGGGAGCATGTCATGCCAATCCCTATATGTGACCGTCATTTTCCGGATTATCCTCTTTAGATTTTTGTTCGCAGCTTCCACCGCTCCATTCATGCAGGGGCGGTATGGGGAGAATTGAGATGTCGGATTACGTATTGATCACCACGGCTTACGAATCTTCGGACCGTTCAGGTTCTTGGCGTTATCAGTAACAATTTCATTCGGGAGACCATGTCGGCATATGATATTGTTTCTGAAGAATTTGAGAAACGTGTTCTGCGTGATGTGAGCATATGATGTCGCCTCGACCCACTTGGAGAAATAGTCGATGGCTACAAGGATGAATCTGTGCCCATTGGATGCCTTGGGATTGATGGGACCAATCACATCTATGCCCCACATTGCAAAAGGCCACGGTGAGGCGAGATTGAGCGACTTGTGAGGTGGCACATTTATCGGATCTGCGTCATCGACACTTGTGGCACTTAGGAAATACTCGATGCAATCCTTTTCCATTGTGGTCCAAAAATACCCACGTCGCATGGTTTGCTTGGCCATCATGTGTCCATTGGCGTGAGTTGCACAATTTCCCTCATGAGTTTCAAAAAGGATTCTCTTTGCCTCCTTTGCATCCACACATCTCAATAATTCACCGTTGGAGCTTCTTTTGTATAGGGTTTCCCCACTTGGAAAGTACCCCAATGCTAACCTCCGAATCATCTTCTTTTCATTTTGCTTGCCCCTGAAGGAATTCTCCGGTTCTCTGATGAACCGGGATGTCGTGATACCAAGGCTTTCCATCGAGCTCTTCTTCAATCATGAAGCAATAGGTGGCTCATCCCTTACTTTAATCTTCAACGTGCAAAGCGTCGCCTTCTTCGATTTGAGCCATAACAGCTAGAGTAGCTAAGGCGTCGACAAATTGATTCTTGTCTCTACTCGGATGAGTGAAAGAGATTTCTTGAATTCCACGATCATCTTGATGAAGTATTTACGGTAGGGGATTAGCTTGGGATCCTTGGTTTGCCATTCTCCCTTGACACGATAAATTATCGAGCCGAGTCTCCATACACCTCCAACTTTACGATTTTCATCTCTATAGCGACATGTAGACCCATTACACAAGCTTCATATTCTGCGACATTGTTGGTACAGTCAAATCCCAACTTAGCGGCTATTGGGAAGTGCTTTCCATACAGGGATACTAGTGCGGCTCAATTCCATTCGGATAAATTATTTGCTCGTCAAAATACATTTCCCACACATCGATGACCCCTCTTCTTCGCGATCTACTTCATTAATATGTTCGTCGGGAACTCAAAATCGAGCTTCATAATCCGGGATAGGGTTTTCCGCTAGGAGGTCGACAATTACGCTACCTTTCACGCTTTCCGGTCATGTAGACTATATCATCTTTGGGAGAGTATAACGCCACTTGGCTATCCTTCACAGCACGAATGGGCTTTCGAATACGTGTCGATAGGATCCATCAGGAGATAAGCCATGTCTTGTGATTCAACGTGTAGTGCTTGAGGCGATTTCTTTGTCGAGGCTAACGCGACAAGTCTTTTCTAAGAAAGAGTACCTTGACTCACAATCATTGAACTTCTTGCTCGGGTAGTAAATGGCCCTCTCTTTTCGGCGGTATCATCATCTTGTCCCAAAACACATCCCATAGAGCTCTGTTGGTGCCATGTACGGGATCGAGGCACACGCCTGGCAAAGGGACCAATCTTAGTGGGTTTGACAAATCTTGTTTGATTGTCTCGAAAGCCTTTTGACAATCCGAATTCCATTGGGTAGGATTGTTCTTAGAGTAGTCTGAAAATAGGCTCACTTTGGCGGTGAGATTAGAA
The DNA here is from genome assembly GCF_030052815.1 of Hevea brasiliensis. Taxonomy (NCBI): domain Eukaryota; kingdom Viridiplantae; phylum Streptophyta; class Magnoliopsida; order Malpighiales; family Euphorbiaceae; genus Hevea; species Hevea brasiliensis. The sequence continues at coordinate 162,237 of NW_026615273.1, forward strand.
ATAAATCTTGAAATGTAGTTCAACTTTCCTAGAAAACTGCGCACCTCCCTTTCTGTTTTTGGGGACGGCATTTCTTGAATAGCTCGAACTTTGTCTGGATCCACTTCTATCCCGTTCTCGCTTACTATGAATCCTAAAAGTTTTCCCCATCTAGCTCCGAAGATGCATTTAGCGGGGTTCACTTCAACTTGTATTTCTGAGCCTTTGAGCACCCTCCTCATCACTGAGCGTGGCTCTCTTCTCCTGGATTTAATGATCATATCATCCACATATACCTCCACTTCTTTATGCATCATATTGTGGAATAATGTGACCATTCTTGTATTTGGTAAGTAGCCCGGCATTCTTCAACCGAAGGGCATGACCCGATAGCAAAATACCCCCATTGGGTGATGAAAGCGATTTATCCTTGTCCTCCTTGTCCATCGGAATCTGATTGTACCACGATGCCCCATCAATACACGAACACCTACCCAATCCCGACATTGTCAACTAACACATCAATGTGAGGAGAGGAAATCATCTTTCAAACTTGCTTTATTAAGGTCCTGTAGTCAACACACACCGACTCTCCGTCTTTCTTCATTCTTGGGACGACATTAGCCACCCATTGGGGATATTTGACTACTTCCAAGAATCGCGTCATCTTGTTTCTTGACTTCATCCCGAACCTTGAAGCGGTGTGTGGGATTCATTCTCCTCGATTTACGCTTCACGGGATCGTTCCTGGAATTAAGGGAATCTTGTGCGTCACTATCTGAGGGTCCAAACCGACCATATCATCATAGCTCCATGAAAATACGTCGAGAAATTCCTTAAGCAGACCGATCATATCTCCCAATTCCTCACTCTCCACTATCTTAAGTTCCCTTTTTACTTCTTCCGAACCTAAGTTTATTGTGCGCGTTTCATCTTCACAAGGCACGAGGGAGGGTTCATCTTTTTCATTGCTTTCTTCTGTAAGGTCTTCCTCAGAATTACTTGAAGTAATGGCAGTTATGGGGATTTCAAAATTAACCAGAGGAATTTCTGAGTCTATTGGATTATTAGGTGTTAATTGATGAATGGTCTCGAAATTGAGTACAGGGATATCCTCCGTTGTCCAGTTGTCAAGCTCCTGCTCCTCAGCCATGGGTGAAACTAGGGCCTCATACAAGGAATCCAGTTGGATGACATCTATGGATGGATCATCTGGTGATCCTTCTGTACTTGCCGGATGTTGGATGACCGGTTTGGTGAAGATCTCCGTAATTCTCGGGACTATCTTCATTTTTTTCGTCTCCTGGTCGAACCTCTAATCCCGAAGCATCCTCCTCATCCAGAATCGCCCATCCACGAGGGCATCCTCCTCATACCCCAAACCACAACGGCCTATCTTCTGAATAGCCGGTATAGGCTCGACGATTCCTTGCAAGGCAGTGCCCAAGCCTTTCCCCTCTTGATACCCGTTTCTTGACATTACTTTGGCCACCATAGCCATAGCCCCTTCCTTCCCAGTATCTTGCAATTCAAGGGCCTGGAAAGAACTCTCCAATGATTCCTCGGCCGCTTCCACATAAGGAAGTGATTGCGGCTTGGTGACCAGTATGGCCTCTTCGCCCCTTACCGTGATGATTTTGCCGTCCTTAATGTATTTGATCTTCTGGTGTAAGGTTGAAGGCAGCGTTCGCGAGTGGATCCACGGCCTCCCTAATAACATAGTGTAAGCGGCTCAATGTTCATCACTTGAAGCGTGGCGTTGAAAGTACATGCCCCAACTTGGATTGGCAAGTCAATGTCTCCCGATACCTCTCTCCTGATGCCGTCAAGGCTCTTACCACCATTGCACTCAGCGTATATGCGATTGGTCAACCGTAGCTTTGGCTAAGGTCGTGCTAAGCGATACATTGAGGCCGATCCGTTATCGATGAGAACCTTGGCCACTATACAACCCTTACACTTCACGATTACATGTAGAGCTTTATTGTGCCCTAAGCCCGCGAGTCTACCTCCTCTTGAGAAAAGGCTACAATTTGGATGCAGATTTGTCCTACTATTTTCTCAAAGCGCCCGGAGTAATGTCGGGGTTCACAAAGGCTGATCCGAGATTCTTTGTAGGGCTTGTCGGTGGACTTAGAGCTCGGGATCGGTGATACTTGATGAAATTGGGCGGGGTTTTCTTAATTGCTCCACCACGTCATACTCGCTCTGTTTCATTATTTGGAGCGGTTCTTCATCTTCCTTGTGCTCAATAGGCTCTGCTTCCCTGCTTTCTCAACCTCCTCTTAGCGTTTACGGATGACTCTCCCATTTTTACTTTCCCTTTTCTCTTCTCTCTTTCTTCGTTCCCGTAACACCTCCCACTTCGAGTTATAAACTCGACTTCTTGCTCAGGTGGAGAGGATTTTGTTGCAATAACGGGCCTAGAACTGGTTTGGGGAGTAATGTTGCTAGCAGGTCCAGCATAAGTCATTCTGAAATGCTCGTGAGGAGCGAAACATGGTTTTGGTGGTGTCGGAGGTGAGGCAAGGCTAGGGGCGGGTGTGCCGCTTGACGCTCCCTGAGTAAAAACTTGGAAATTATAGTTCCAAGGGACTGCATGAGTATTGGTGACAGGAAGCTGGGGCGTAGTTCGGATAACTGTTACTGGCGGTGAGGCTCTTTGGGGTGAGAAAGTGATTAGGCTTGGAGGTAGAAGCGGTTTGGTGAGTCTAGCGGTGTTCACTTCCCCTTCCGCCTTTGTCGGCATCTCGAACTTTAAGAGATAACAAATTTGGACTTCTTGCCTGAAACCCCTCACAATCTGCAGCTTTATGGTCAGCTGCCCCTCCATGGTAAGGACACCCCGTACTCTCTTCAAATCCTGCTACCTGAGGGCAAAGGTGACCTTCTCTTACTGATATGGCAAAAATTTCTTTGAAATAAGGGACCAACTTGTCCACTTCCGGTGTTGATCCTTCTCCCTCAGACTCTATCATATTCACACCACTACCCGCATTATGGTTAGGTAGTGGGTTTGAGGTGACATTGGGGAGGGAACCATTTCCCTCGATTTTCAACCACCCGTTCGGATTAGGCGTGCACTCTCCCTCCGAGTGCCCCACGATTGTCGATTGAATGCCCTTGTGCTCCTCCATGATACTCACAGCAGGCGGTGGCATCATACCACACAGGATATGGCGGTGGATTGGGTCTAAAGGGGTGATGCGATTTGGTTTATACCGACAAGGTATCGGTATATTTCACGAGAGGAGGAAGGGGTGGATCGGGATTCCTTGGAGGTCTTGGGTTATTTTGTGGTGGTCGTGGTTGGAGCTGGAGGAGGAGGTGGTCTTGGTTGGAAATTTGCGGTGGGGCGTATTGTGGGCGTGGTTGTGAATAATTAGGAAAGGGGTGGGATGTTTGCGATAGTTGGGCCATGAGAGGAGGATATGGCGGTAGTTATTTTGGGGAATTGGGAAAATTATTACATCGAGTGATGGAATGCACATCACTCTCCTTCTTCTTGCCAAAATTGGCGATCTTTTCCACGAGGTTCTCGATCAACTCCTGTAGCCTTCCTATTCTCAGTTAGCTTCAATTCTCTCACCGCTTGGATGATATCGAGAAACTGTTGGAGGTATTTCCAATCATCGAGGTTGAAGTAGGAGCCTTCAATGTTTCAATGAATAGGGAGCGAGTTCATTGTCGATCCAGGAGGATATACTTCTGCGACCTTCTCCCTCCATCGTTGGGCATCTTGCTTAAAACCTTCTCGGTCTTTCTGTGCAGGTTACGGAGGTCCCTCCTTGTGGGTGCCGCATCACAATTGAATTTGTCTTGCTTTAGAAAGGTATCGGCTAAGTCCTTCCAGAGTGCGACTGCTCTGTCCAATTGTATGCACCATCTCGGAGCTGCCGGAGGCTCTCGTGAAAGAAGTGAATGAGAAGTCTATCGTCTTCTGTTAAAGCGGACATTTTGGCAATGTAGGTTGCCGGTGGATCTGAGGATCTGAGTTTCCATTGTATTTGTCGAAATCGGGAACCTTGAATTTGGGTGGTACCACCACATCGGCACCAATCTCGGTGTGATACATCAGTGAGCCATACATGTTCAACCCTTCTATTGCTCTCAATCTTTCTTCTAGGCGAGATAGTTTCTCGTTTTCTCTCACCCTATGTTCTCCTTCCACGCATGATACGCTCCTCCAGCGGGAGGCGAGGGTGGAGTAAAGCTGGAGGATCGGGATTGAATGATGAGGCTCGGCATTTGAGGCAGGGGTAATAGGAAAAAGGTGGGTCATTATTTATGGTCACCGGATTGTGATGATTGTCGGTCGGAATGGGAGGCGAAAGGTAAAAGAGGTTGAAGCTTCTTGAGGATCATTTGTTGTAGGAGGCGGAGGAGGTAATGGTGGGCTAGGTTACGGGCGGGTTTGTTACGAGACATTTCCCTCATTAGTCTCATAATTTGAAAAGTGATCTTTCAACTCGGAGACTGTCCTGTAGGTTACATACTTGCTCCTGATTTTCCATTATCTTCCTCGTTCGAGATCGTGTTAAGTACTCTCGCTTGGGTTGGATCGTGTGCTTGGTCAGACGTGCGTTGTTATAAGCAATATTTATTTCCTGTGCGGAGTAAAAAAAGAAAATTTTATATGAACTTCGAATTTTGCAAAGAAACTAAAAGTCTGATGCGGGCGAAGGATCTGATGGCATTTGAGAGCGAGTTGAAATCGTAAAAGGATAATCGCCTCGGCTTTATCATGGCATCGTTCGATAGTCGGCCCGTGAATGACGGGATTGAATGCGCATTTATGATGATACTGTCCATATAGCGCATTTCAATTTTTCACATAACCCTAGCGAGGAAGTTCCTACGGGAGTCATACTATTCATTCACAAATTTTGCTAAACAATGGTCCAAAAATCACTTCATTAACTGAGTAATTTGTACATCGTATCTTTTACATTGGCCTAGGCTCTGGAAGGTTCTTTATAATAAGATGACATTTTCTGAGATACTCATATAACCTTTCTTCTTGCTTGGCGGTCGAATGCTTTGAGCGTACTCGGATTCGGTAATAATTCTTGTTTTTCCGTGCTATTGTTCTCTCCAGTGGTCAACATTCTCTTTCAGTCCTTGATAGAAGCGACTTGTTTTCTTTCTCTTTCCTTTCTTTAGCACACTCTTTCAAGATATCGTTGATGAGTAGTGCTTGTTCTTTCAATTCGAGCTTCTTCTTTTTGTTTTCTTGCTTATACTCTTCGATGAGTATCTCTTGGTATTTCATCTTTTCCTGAAGCTTACTATTCTGCACTTTTGCTTCTTTGACCTCAGCTTGGAGAGAGTTTCTTTCTTTTTCCCACTGTACCTTTTGCTCTTCGAAACCTATACTTCGGCCCTTGCCTCTTCCTTGAGCTTTCTTACCCTTCTCTTAAGTTTCTGCTGTTGGTCCTCCAATTGTTTCATTCGTTCTTGCAGCTGTGAGTTCTCGGTATTTGCCTTTTGTAGCGAGTCAACCAGGCGATTATCAGCTTCCTCTAATAGGGTGTCTTGGCGAGGGTTGTCGTCCTTGAATTCTACGGTAGAGCGTTCTTGGTCCCTATCAGCTCTCCATTTAAGGTAATCGCCCGAGGCACTTGGGCCTTTGGGTGATCTCTCCATTAGAGTGATGTTTTCCCAGGACTTGCGAGCCATTTTCAACCCTTCTTCTTCCTTGAGCTCATGGTAGAAGTGACCTTGGTGGTATTCTTTAATGTTGATCATGGACTGTGTTGAGCCAAACTGCCTCATTACGATCTTTGAGTGTAACTTGTATACCCGGTTATTCCAATTAGGGACACCGACTGAATACCTCCTGTACCAATCAAGACGGGTTGGCTTGACGTCCACAGCTTCCTCCAACAGTAATCATGGCTATTGAAACTCAAAATCCGTTCCCGCCACTGTTTTTCATTCTTCGAGCTGATCACTAACCGGATCATCTTCTCAATGAGAGGCTGGTCAAGGTACCAAGTCAATCCTTTTGTCTCCACAGGACACATGTGACTGATAGTCCAGAGGTATAATAACTGAGAGCAACACTTAATGGACCCTTTCCCCTGTTGTCTGCAGTAAGTTAGGGTTAACAAGGTTTCGGCAAGAATTGCCGGTATCGGATTGATCCCCTGCCTTCCTACTGTCCAAAATACCTCCACTGCACTGCAAGTGATGATCCCCAATGGCCCCGGGAACAGGATCAGACCATAGATTCCCAAGGCGAGTGCCACGGAAGCTTGATCCCACTGTTTCTCTTGGAGGTGATGATCTAACTGCTTCTCAAGGTACGTCCAATGGCTTCCATGCGTGTTCCCTTTGTTGTTTCTGGACTTTACTTCTTCCGGGGAGAACCCAACATATGTGCCAACCATTTCAGTGCGCCTATGCTCGGTGTAAGTAGATCAGGTTACGCAATGAGTATGGGATCCCCAGCAATGCCTGATATTCCTCCATAGTGGGGGCCGTATCAATGTCATTGAAAGAGAACACTCCGTACTTAGGATTCCAAACCGTCAACATGGCTTTTAATGCAGGGATTTGGACCTTGACTTGCATTAAAGTTGCAATCTTTCCGTACTTCTCTTCAAACTGTACCTTGACCTGATCGGGAAGCAACCTCCATCTATTAGACAGACCCTCGAGGTTGTTCATTTTGACCTCTATTTTGTCCAGATCTAGTGAAGGTATTGAGCTAATGTGTGCCTCGGAAACATCATTTTGCGAGGGTACCGACCAATGAGCTGATTTGGACCAAAGTCTAGCATGCTGAGCCTCTCCTGCCGACTGACCCGAGGATGCCATGATAAAAATGATACCTATCCTTATACAGACTCTTGGTTTGGTAACGCCTGCGGGAAAACTTGTTAGTAAGACAAATTAGGGTAATTTTGAATCATCTTTGTTGAGGTGACACGTACACATTTATCAGTAGGAAAATGTGTAGGCGTTTTAGTAGGATTCAAGATTACCCTCAAAAGAAATGAACAAAGGAAATTAAAGCGAGAATAGGGTAAGAGTAAGTATGCCCCTTTTGCCCTCTAGTAGGAGACTCCTAACACCAGGGTAAGCGCTACCTATCTGGATAGTTCTATCTTATGAGGCGATTTACTACGGCTTTGACTATCGTGACAGTTTAGCTCGGGATCTAATTTTCTAATAGCCACGAGGTTCCCAAATTGCCCCTATGTGCAGTGAGCCCCATTCTATTTCCCATGATACTGTCGGGAAAGTTCCACGGGTATCACGGTAAATAGAACAAGTTTCAATTTGAGCAGAAGCCTTCACGGATACTAACGGGGTAAAACCCACGGGTACCGCTACATGACCCCCTCCTACTTTCCTAAAAGGGTAAGAAAGCCCGGGTTAGGACCATAGTGTGTGAGGACATTGTGTAAGTGTTCAGTGTGTGAAGGGACACTTTTACCTCTTCCCAATTCAGGATTTTATTTTCCATTTTTCTTTTTTCCTTTTTCTTTGAAATGAAGAGCACTGTAGGAGATAGAACAGGCAAAACAAAATAGTTAGTAGCAATAATAATTAGCATATAAGACATCGCCGAGTGAGCCCCTCTAAATATAATTTGATCGGACAAAAATTAAGCCTACTTTTGGACCTCTAGACTGGGGTTGGGTCAATATGTCCCCAGTGGAGTCGCCAAGCTGTCGCAATGGGATTTTGCGGTCGCCCGGACGATCACTCACCGAAGTGGGAAAGAGTGAGGAGTCGCCACCTTAGTTTTAAGGGAAACTAAAGAAAACCATATGAGAAGTTAAATTAAAAATGAAACCACTTCAAAAGCAGAGATTCTAGGTTCGGGGTCCGTAAACGGGTGGGGAAGGTGTTAGGCACCCCACCTCGTCCCTTAATAAGGGTAGGTAGATTTAATTTTGCGTCCTTTATAAATTAGTTAGAAGGGCTTGAACGGGAATGTTAGTCCTTTTGGTAAAAGGAATGTTTGATTTTTCACTGATTAGGATCACCCAGATACATAAGTAAATGAGACAGCCTTAGTGAATTACTTTTGTATGTTAATTTTACTTGAAAAGGAATGTTTTATTTAAAATTTAATTTAGAAGATCGGATAAGAACTCTCTTAGAACCTCTTTTAGATATTTATTAAAATTTTGGTTGGGGATCGGATAAGGACTCTCTTAGATCCCTAATAAATATTTATTAGAGATTTTAATTTGAGATCGGATAAGAACTCTCCTCCGACCTCTTTTAAGTATTTATTAAAATTTTAATTTGAGACCAGGATAAGAACTCTCCTCCGATCTCCTTTAGGCGTTTATTAAAATTTTTGGGGGGGGAGACCGGATAAGAACCCTCCTCCGATCTCTTTTAAATATTTATTAAAAGTTTTGAATTGAGGTCGGATAAGAACTCTCCTCCAATCTCTACTAAGTATTTATTAAAACTTTAAGCTGAGACCGGATAAGAACTCTCCTCCGATCTCTTTCGGGTTAGCAGGAGCACGGAAGGGGCTTTGCCGATCTCGAATTTCAATTTTAGCTACATGTCACAAGAACCTAAAACTAAGGTTTACGGCATTCAAAATCTTTGGAGATAAGGTTTCTTGATACCCTATGACTAAATGGGTAATACTACACTTGATTTACCGACCTTCCATGTAGTCATTTCACGCATACCTATTAAGGTCCGATCTGCATTACATCTAGTTTATTTTGGTTTTATTCCTCTTCATGGCATCTTGCCGAATTCCCGTTCACGTCAGCCTAATAGTTTGGCTATTTTCCTGATGTGTTATTCAAGTTTTCTCTTTTAAAAGAGGCCCTTAAGTTGCAGATACCTATATTTTGCCTGACCACCTTCACGCTACTAGGAGCTAAAAGCTTGTATTTAGAAATGACGAAAATTGATGAAATGATGGACCGATCACTAAAGAGAATTCGAGAATAACGTTCTTTGAGATTTTTTGCTTATAATAAACTTAGAAAACCGCGTGCGTAAAGAGAACAAAGAAAGTGCGAAAAGTAAACGCAAATACTTAATAAAAGCGATAATATGAACTCTTACGTGAGGAGTCAAATATATTGAAATAAGCGTGAGGTGGTAAATAGTGATGAAGATGGCGGATTGATCGGCTGAGAGTTGATGTCTGTCGTGAAACCGAGAGATGCTTTAGCTAAAAGGTAAGCAGGGTAAGAACCGGTGGAAGGAAGTTGAGCTTGAGCGAGAAGAAAGGAAGCGAGAGATGATGAGAGTATGACCGGATAATGAACAAGCGGAAATGTAGAGTTCGATATTCAAAATCTTTTCAAGAAAACACTCACGAAAACTAGTTTCAAAAGTCTTTTAATCACTACAAAAAGCAGAGTAACAAAGCGAATGAAGTTTGAGTTCCTCCACGATAATAGCGACCTCTTGTCTATATTTTTGTCAGTCCTTTGAGCAGTTTTATGCCGGTATTTATAGGAATCGGGTGCTCTTCGTGAAGGGTCAGGATTTATTTGAGGGAGATGGAGGGTCGAGATCTTGAAGGACATGATCGGAGGTTCAGGAATTAAAGAGAATCAAAATGAATGGTTGAGATCACTCTTCATAATATTTGTCCTTTTCTTCTTTTCATCAGCGGTCCCAAATTTCCTTGTCCGAACGATCAGGGCTAAGAGTGAAAGACGCTGGTATTGTCGTCTTCTCTTTTGATCCAAGGGTTCCGGATTCATCCTTACAAGTGAGATCAACGGTGGAGATTGGGATGTACAGGACTGTCATGACATACCCTGGCACCTGTCAGCATGGCGGGCGATTCTTAGGCGTGCGGTGGAGATCTCGTCTGCCACGCTTTAACTACCTCGGCTCACGATTACGGCGGCGGTTGGGATTTGTCTTATTCTTTTTGTCTTCCGATCCCTCCCCTAGCTCCTATTCCGATCTTTCATGCTGATCTCCTATCTTCCGATCTATTATTCCGATCTCTCCTTTTCTCTGGTATGGTCTGGTCAAAGCATTAATTGTCCCTCGATTCCCGAAGCGTCCGCTTCGTTTTCTGTTTAGCAATAAATGCTCATTTTTCCCTATATATACCCCTGTCGACGGAGACATTTTCTTCATCTGACTTTCCTCTCTTCCTTTCTTACTTACCTCATTTGCTCGGTGGAAGTTCTGGCTATAACTGTGGCTTTGATCTTTTTCCGATGGGCTCTTTTACTCACCGACTGAAAATTTACGATCCCGGTGATCGAATGACCTTAACTGACGATGGTGAGAGGACCGGATTTGACCGATCTGTATTGCGGACCTCGGTTGTACCGATCTCGAATCGCTCAACTGAGTTCATTCGGCTTCTCATCGCATTGGGTGTTCCGACAGCGTCTTTCCTCCACATTGGGTGTTCCGACAGCGGGTCGGTTTCGGGTGGTAACATCGGTGATGATGTCTCTCATCCTCATGGGAGTCATAATCACCCCATCTGAGCTGTACATCTGTCCGATGTCAATAGCCGGTCTATCGAACACATCTTTTGATTCAGCCACAAGACTAGGCTTTGACATAGGCCTTTTAGATAGGATGTTCCACCGGTCTCTAGAGATCGCCCAAATGATGTAATCCTGAAATGTAATCAGATCTCTAGAGATTGCCCAAATGATGTAGTTAGACCTTTATTGTAGTCCGATCCCTAGAGATTGCCCAAATGATGTATTTTATTTTCAATGCAATCCGATCTCTAGAGATCACAGACATGATGTGATCCAATGTTAGTGTAATCCGATCTTTTGAAAATAAAGACTATTTTATCGGTTATCATCTTATTATTTTTGCATTGATTATTTCTCCGATCTCTAATGTGGTTATCCGATCTGGTTCCTTACCTGAATGACACTTAACTGATCCTTTATTCAAAATATTTAACTTATTATGCCGATCTCCAATTAACTGATCTCTGAACATTCGGATATTTGAGAGAAGTGTCGGAAACATTTGTCGAGTCCCACCAATCGATGCACTGCCTAGAACCTCGCGAGCATTAAATGCTCGGACTAGTATAAATAGGGGAGGGTTAGCCAGTTGTTCTCTCATTCCATTTTCAATCCCCTGCTCACAACTCCGAAGTTCTCTCATTTTCTCCAGTCTCTCCGACGCCGATCAGACTCCGGTAAGGACTTTGATCTTCTTTCTTGTTTAAGTTCTTTGTTTCTTTTAAAAATGAGCGGTGCCGAAGGTCAGAGAGCGGCGAGCCCTCCTTCTATTCAGTTCTCATGGTCATCGTCGGCGAAGAAGAAGCGCGATCGGGCCAGTGCAACCTAAACCCCTAGGGTCTCTGCTCCAGTCGGGGTCGGGTCATACCGTCAAGGCTTGCACCACCTTCAAGGAGAGAGACCCTTCCTATAAACGAGCTTAGTCGGTTCTTGAGAATCCGATCTGCAATCGTTTGTTCAAGAATACAATATTTGTCCTGATTCATATGGTGATCAAGTGCCATGGCGATCTTCGTGTCGATCACTCTTTTGAAGAGGATGACATGGTCATGGTGTCTGAAGAAACGATTAAAGGCGATCTGAGGTTCCCTCTAGCCGATTTCTATAAGGAGGTCCTAAAATTTCACCGAATATCCATTGTTCAAATCCACCCCAACTCGTGGCGGATCTTGGTTGCTTTCGAGGTCTATGCCGAGCTAAGGGAATCGGACCTACGACTAAGGTGTTCGCCGAGCTACCACGGACTAACTTCGCCGAAAGGATGGCGAACCTTTGGTTCTTTCAGCGACCTCGTTGCGGACTCTTTTCCGATCTGCCCTCATCCCTTAAGAATTGGAAGAACGGTTCTTCATTCGAGGAGTAAAGATCCAGCCGCTTTGAGGACTTTCCTCGTAGTTGGTGGTACGGGGCCCACGCCAAGCACATTACCTGAGTCAAGAGGAAAGCTTGATAGTGATGGAGCTGAAAAGTCGGGCCGCCACTCTAAAATATTCTGTCCAAATCACGGTGGCTGCGCACCATTGGACCATGCAATCGATCACCGTGAGATCGCGAACTTCCGCTCTCGACTTGGCATTGGTATTTTCTATATCTCGTTCGGGACCTTAGCGATCTCACTAACCTCTTTTACGTGCGGTATGGTGGGTTGTGAGGGTTCTAGGAAGCGGAAGAAGGAAAGAGAGATCTCCGGAAGGTAAAGGAGATGAAGCGTTGAACGTCTTCAAACACCCGATCCACGAACACAGGGAGATACAAAGAGACCCTCCTCAACCTTGGTCCGCCCGACCATTGAGGCCGTCGAGATCTCCTCCTAGATCGGAAGAAGCGACCCGCCTCTCTCGATTATTCCAAGCACGGAAAGGGGGCCTTCTCAATCTTACAGGAGGACCTCTTCTCGTGGCGCTCGAATCTTGATCATTTGCTTGAAGAATAACCGGGTGTTAGGGAGAACTCCGATTTTGCCAAAGTCACGGGATCTACCATCTTCTTTCAAGAGGATCGGGACAGCTATCCCGAGAATGGTCTCGATGATATCTTGACTCGAACCATGAGCCTAAGCGTGGAGTGTCAGTGAACCGGACCATGATTCGGGAAAAGATTCAGTGCAGGTAAGGAGGTTGGGAAGAAAAATCAGAATTGACTTCCCTCCGATCCCAACTATCATCCGCTCGGGATTATATATCTCAAGTCGAGGGACGGGCGAAGTACCATGAAGACCCGCTGGCCGAAAGGTCTCGTGACTTGGCTGAAAGTGAACGGGCTCTCAGAGAAGTCCAGGCACTTGGCCAGAAGCGCTCAGTCGCTCAACTTGTAGAGGAGCTTAACGCGAAGGATAAGGAGCTTTCGGAGAAAGAAAAAGAGCTCAAGGAAAAGGATGAAGAGATGGTGTCGGGAATAGCCGGAGCCTATGTGAATGCTCATAAGGATCTCTTGGCCGAACTTCAAAAGCGCTATCCTGAAGAGGACTTCTCTTGGATGGACGACTGCTCCGGGGCGATGGTGAAGATAGTGAGGAGGAGGCGAGGAAGAGAGAGAGAGAGTGAGCAGAATGTAAATAAGGCAGGGTGCGATCCCCCACCCGAATAACTTGTACAAATTATGAAATGAAATGGAATATCTATTTTGTTCAATGAATGGATGTGATTGGAAAATCTTTGAATTGCCTAAGTATTTGATTGTATGAGCACAGCAAAACAAAAACTAAATGTGATTATTAATCTAAGTATGAGAGATCGGAAAGCACTTTAAGCATGAGATCGGTAGGGAAGAAATGCTGAACGGAACTTGATTGAAAATTTAACTCGAACACTTAAGATCGGAACCCTCATTAAACCGAACCCAAACTTTAACTGTTAAACTTTCGGAAAGGAGGTCGGCAATAAAACTGGTAGGAAAAGATCTAGTGCCAGTTCATTTTATTTATCAACAGAGATCAGGAATATACTTGACAGGTCCGGAAATTTGACAACGGGTTTGAGAGGTCGGTAAATGATTTGAGAGATCGGCGAGGCCTTAATGAATATGAGGACTCAGCATTAATTCAATTCTTTGTGAGGAGAGATCGGAAATGTGACCGCCTATCAAAGAGGGATCGGAAACGTGATTAGCTGTTCAATTTTTATTGATTCTAGGGATCGGCCAAAATATGGTGTCGACACTAATTACTATTAAGGTCTCACTTTGCACATTATCCATTTAGCATGCATATATCATATAATTGCATACATTCCCATACATCTCATGCATTCATGGATAAGCAGTAAATATGGTATGATCATGGACTTTCTAAGGGATTCATTGAGCCACCAAGAATTGAATCAGGGCATTCCTAGGTGCATTTCATTCATTCATTTTACAAGAGTTGCTGAAGGAGTACATAATCAACACTTGATATTGAATTCCTCCCACTGGTCCCACCAATGCTCTTGACCTCCTTGAACTTCTTGCAATCCAATATTACATAGTAATCCTTGGCATACCAAGGCGAATTTACAAGAACTTAAATAAATGAAATTACAACCCAAAAATATTACAAACTTAATAATACATGCCCAAAATAAATTAAAATAAATTAATTAATTTACAATCCCAAAGAAACATAAAAGAAATAAATCAAATCACATTGGTCTTTTATAGTCCATGATCATCCATCATGCATATCACTATTTAACAATTAAATAAAACATACATACTTAAATTAAATTGAATATCTCATATTCAACTTAAAAATCCAGATTTGAATATGATTCAAATAAATTTAAAAATTCAGATTTGAATCACATTCAAACAACTTCAAAAATTCAGATTTGAATCACATTCAAACATTTTTAAAAAAATCAGATTTGAATCACATTCAAATATTTCTTAAAATTCTGATATGAATTTTATTGAATCAATTTTAAAAAATCAGATTTAAATATGATTCAAAAAACTTTAAAAATTCAGATTTGAATCACATTCAAACAACTTTTAAAATTCAGATTTGAATCACATTCAAACAATTTTTAAAATTCTGATTTGAATCATAATTTAATTGTGTGATTAAAACAACTAATTAAACACTTTAATTAGTCAAAGAATAGGCCTTAGATCATACAACAATTGCAGAATTAAAAGCCAAACCTTGAACCACCCAAGGAACCATTGTTGCATACCAATGGTGGCTTCACCATGTGTGACGCCAATTCTCATGATCAAACCAGCAATTATTCTATTGATATCTTGTTCTAACACTCAATTAAATTATATAATCAACAATCTAAATGGCAAATATAGTGGCTCTGATACCAATTGAAGGAACGGAAGCGTGAAAAACACAAGATTACACCATTGAATTCAAAAATTTTCACCTAGGGTCACATGCACCATGCAAGATTTATTTTTATCTATTTGATTTCAATGATAAACAACATATTAAAACTCTTTTAATATGTTTTTGGATCTGTATTTGCCATTTAAGATTTTAAAATTAATCAGATTAATTTTAGAACCTAGATTAAATCAAGAACGATTACACTAACCTCTTGATGTCTTTGCGGTGTCTGCGCCTTTGAGATTCATCTTCAGGACACCAGATGTTGTCCCTCTGGCTTGTCCACACCAAGAACACCTATGGCAGCCCTTGAACAGCTTCTAAAGCCTTTTCTATTAATTAGAAATTCAAGTTCTGCCTTTTAAGAGATTAGAGATGTAAACAGGACACTAGAAACAATTTCTAGTGTTCTTAATTCAAGAGATTGATGGCTAATCTCTTTGAATTGATGAGAGATGAAGAGAAATAGCTGGAGAGGCTCAAAATGGCGTGACAATTGAGAAGAGAGGCTGTTGGTTATGTTTTCTTTTCATAACCACACTTAAATAGCTAGGTTAACACATTAAACCCTAGCCACATGTCACCTTTTGATTAGCTCTAGGTTTAAGTGACCCAATCACATTGTGCCAAGTGTCAAACCTATATTTAATCTTGATTTTAATCATCTTACATGATTAAAAATATTTGGCAAGCTTATGTGTTATGCCATGTGTCACCATCTCATGGTGCCACGTGTCACACTGCAAAATGACCAAAATGCCCCTGTGTCTTAATTTTGAGTTCTTAACCCAATATAATTATTTTCTTCTTCTAATTAATTTATATCAAATATAAATTAATTAATTAATCTCTATTAATTAATTTCTCATTAATTAAATTCATATTTAAACACTTTAAATATAAATTTAACTTATATTATACATCCAATAATCTAGATTTGGTTTCAAGTCATGCTAGGGACTTTGCAATTTAATTGCAAACCAAATCTATTTAATTAATCAATTAAACTCTTTAATTAATTAATTAAATCATATTTAAATAGGTGATAACTTGTGTATGTGTGTGACTTACTAGGCTCATCACTAATTGGCAATGAGACATGATATCAACTCTTAATATCATCGAACTCTTTCTTACCATAAATGATTTCTCTAAATCATTTTATGAACCTCATAGACCATGGTTAACACCTAGCATAGCATGCCATGGCCACCCAATTAGTAATAAGGTTTACCTTAAATGAACCTATAATCATATGTTACCATGCACTAAAATCTCTCTCACAAAATCCCAACTCTGCCGGAGTCATGGTTTATGTCAAGCTCCATTTGCTATGAATATTATGTTCTCTTTTAATTCTAGTTCTTGATTAAAAGATTTTCTCATCGTAAACTCTTTCTCAATAAATCTATCTGTCTGGCCAGAACTTGAAACATCAAGAACAATTAAATGAACATAGGATTTTAACTCTATTTACTTAGAGGAACAGATTCCATCTTGATCAACACCTACCTCCATATATAACTAGCGTGAGCCAACACATGCCCATATACCCATACATAGTACAAGTATGAAAGCAGATCAAACTCAAACTACCTATATACAAGATAACTGTATATCTCAGTCTAAAGATTATATGCATCGATATGATTTATGACAAAACATTGGCAAGAGTAAACTCCATGTGCTTGTCATAAGTGTCACTGGTTCGGCCTACTTATCATTTATAAGTGCCTATCATGTTTATTATATGGCATGAGACTCACCATTCCATCTTATTTATATCTCATATAAATAACTTGGTAACAAACATGAATACAATCTTTCTGGATAAGTCATGTCCTTATTATGAAGTATCCTCGATTGTGAACCTATTTATGATACTTTGTGCTAGAAATATTGTCACTCATATTCTTAACAACTTAAGAATAATATTTCTAACAAAATCTCAATGGACCTTTTCTATTACACATAAATATATTATGTAAACGGAAAAGTGGAAATGCCTTTTATTAATAAAAATATGTACAAGATACATACTAAATGATATGCTCTAGGGCATACTACTAACATTGGCCATGGAGGAATTTTGGGTCTTCAATTAGGCATGGAGAAGATGAAGAAGGAGATGAAGTGCTTAGTGGACATACATATGTCCCTTAATGAGTTTAAATGCCCCTTAGTGCTCCACTAAATTTTAATTAACATTAAAATATTCTAATTTTAATTATTCCAAATTCTTACCCTTAATTTCTTCCTAATTACCTTTTATACATAATTCCATTTTTCATGGCATTTTCAAAATTTAATACTACTTATTTTTAATGAACATTTAGGTCAAAAGGCAACTCGGGGTGTCAATTGACCAAAATGTCCCTCTTCCGGTTGTATTCCCGATTTTTCAGTAACACTGATTTTTATTTGTTTCTTGATTTTTCGTTTTTCTTTGTACTGATTTATTAATTTTTCTTTGACATTTCTAATGTCATTTATACCTCAATAGATGTTTAATTAGGTCCCAAAAATATTTTCCAGGGTTCCCCGCGATCCAGGGCTAGTCAACGGTTCTCGTTGCAACTTCCCGATGCGGTTACCCATCACTACGGTTTTTGGCTCATTTAACTTAATCACATTTCATTTCTCTTATTTTTCCTTTATGTTTCTTGTATTTTCCTCTATTGTATTTCATTATTTTATGTCTCCTCACTAACATTTAAGTATAATTCCAAGCATCCTAGCTGTTCGGACCGACACCGGTCACCGGAACAGTAGAATGCACTACCGAATATAGGAGTGTTACACAAAACTATCTTTTGGATATGCAACAAATCGACCCTTTTTCTGATCTGGTTTCTAATTTAAGTGTTCAGCTTTTTGATATAAGTTGGACAACCCCAAATCTTAACATGCTTAAGACTTGGTTTTCTTCCATGCCATATCTCATAAGGTGTGGAAGATACTGATTTTGATGGATTCCTATTCAAAATATGCAAAGCTGATTCTAATGCAAATCTCCAAAAGGAGATTGACATATTAGTATAGCTCATCATGCTACGTACCATATCCAATAGGGTACGATTTCTCCTTTCAGATACACCATTCAGCTATGGCGTTCCTGGAAGAGTCAGCTGGGAAACAATGCCGTGCTCTCTCAAGTATTCATCAAATTCAGTACTCAAGTATTCACCTCCACGATCTAATCGAAGAGCTTTAATACTCTTTCCCATTTGATTTTCTACTTCAGATTTAAATTCTTTTAACTTTTTAAAGGATTCATGTTTGTATTTCATCAAATACAAATACCCAAACCTTGATTTATTATCAGTAAAGGTAATAAAATAAAGAAAACCGCCTCTAGCGACTTCTTTAAATGGACCACATACATCACCATGTATTAGCTCTATTATATTTTCAACTCTTAGCCCTTGTCCTACAAAGGGTGATCTAGTCATTTTGCCCTGAAGGTAGGATTCAAAGGTTGGAGTGGGTTCAGAACCCAATGAGGATAGAATCCTCATTTTCTGTAGTTTTGCAATCCTATCTTCTGCAACATGACCTAACCTTAAGTGCCAAATATATTTTGAACTTGAGTTGATTTTCACCATGGCATTGCATTCATTTAGATCACTTGCATTAAATTTGTGTTTGTCATTATTATCCAAATAATAAAGACCATCATTCATATAACCCGAACCAACATATTTATTTCCAAAATGAATATTGCAAACATCATCTGTGAATTGAAATTCATAGCCATTTCTAGTCAAACTAGATATAGAATGATGTTCTTAAAAGCATCAAGTACATATAAAATATTATCCAAACACGAAACATGTCCAGACATGTAAAAAGATTTAGATCCTATGGCTAAAGCTTCAACAGTTGTGCCATCGCCAATCCAGAGTCTAACATCTTGAGAACCCAAGCTGCTACTATTTACTAGTTCTTGCATATGATAAGAAATGTGAGAACTGGTACCAGTATCTAAAAGCCAAGCTGTAGATGAACTATAAATATCATCAGAATCTAAATAACAAGATATGGACATACTTGCCGAAGGTGTATCTTTCTTGTCATTCAGAGAAGCAAGATACCCTGGGCAGTTCCTTTTCCAGTGCCCATCCTGCTGGCAGTGAAAACACTTTCCTTTGCCTCCATCTGCTTTAGTCTTCCCTTTCTGTTTAGCTATTTTCTTGGAAGGACCAGGAATCTGAGGTTTCTTTTTCTTATTGCCCTTCTTTTTGTTGGACTTTCCAGCAGAAGAAGATGCAATCAAAGCTACCTCTTTTCCTTTATTTCCCGACATGTTCTTTTAGGGAATAACCAGCATGTTGAGTAAACCAACCAAGGTGCATTCCCGTTTAGTCATATGGAAATTTGTCACAAAATTCCCAAAAGACTCAGGAAAGGACTGAAGGATCAAATTCGTTTGCAGTTGGAAATCCATGTTAAAGTTAAGATGTTCCAACTGCTCAATCAGCCGAATCATCTTGTGGACATGATCCCCAACATTCTGTCCCTCAGACATCCTCATGCGAAACAGCTGTCTAGATATCTCATACCTAGCATTCCTGCTATGCTCACCATACAACTCTTGTAGGTGAAGGAGGATCTCACTCGCACTCTGCATGTTCTCATGCTGCTTCTCTAACTCATTACTCATAGAAGCAAACATGTAACACTTGGCTCTCATATCATGCTCCTTCCACTTGTCCAAAGTTTCATATTCCTCTTGTGTGGCCTCTGGAGGTAAGGGACCAGGAACATTTGAGTTTAAAACATATTTTATGTGTTCAAGGTTCAGGACAAGCTTCAAATTTCTTAGCCAATCAGAGAGATTAGGTCCTGTCAACCTATTGCGATCAAGTATGCTTGCAGGAATATTGGATGGTGGTGGTTGTTCTGTGCTTATTATTATTAGAAAATTAACTGCAGAAAATAACTAGATTAATTAGTAAATGTATCATGTAATTAACCAAAATGATTATGGTCTTTTAATCAAATTGGTCCTCCCACTAACTTAGTGAATCCTACACTTCCAAAGTAGAAAATGAAAATCCTAGTTGGATGGATTTCTAGTGGGTGATTGAATTCTTATAATCCTATTGATCATCCTTAGGCACATCCAGTATTGGAATTACAATAAACTATAAGTGAGCAACTCTTTGCCTATCACATTTTATGTGAGGTTCAATCCTTTACCTAGCCCCTAATGCTCAAAATCTTAGGCACATCCATTATTGACTTATATTGCATTAGTTAAGTTGATCCCATTGAGCCAGTAGACATGCAAATAATTTTAATGTCCTCAGGCATATCTATTATTGGCCACCAAACAATTTATATATTTACATATCATGCTTAATAATTATTCTTAAGAAAATCTCTTAAATTAATTGCATCATATGCAACTATTTAAAATTTCTTAAAATAATTGCCCCAATGGAGGGCCCATGTTATAATTACTTTAATTATAACATTTCCAACTTAATAATTTGTTTGGAAGATTTGTGGTCGTCCTAATTACTATTAAGGTCTCACTTTGCACATTATCCAATTAGTATGCGTATATCATATACTTGCATGCATTCCCATACATCTCATGCATCATGGATAATAAATAAATATGGTATGATCATAGACTTTCTAAGTGATTCAATTCTGAGCCACCAAGAATTGAATCAGGGCATTCCCAGGTGCATTTCATTCATTCATTCATATTACAAAAGTTGCTGAAGGAGTACATAATCAACACTTGATCTTGAATTCTTCCCACTGGTCCCACCAATGCTCTTGACCTCCTTGATCTTCTTGCAATCCAATTACATAGTAATCCTTAGCATACCAAGGCGAATTTACAAGAACTAAATAAATGAAATTACAACCCAAAAATATTACAACTTTTATAATACATGTCCAAAATAAATTAAAATAAATTAATTAATTTACAACCCATAGAAACATAAAAGAAATAAATTCAATCACATTGGTCTTTTATTGTCCATGATCATCCATCATGCATATCACTATTTAACAATTAAATAAAACATGCATACTTAAATTAAATTGAATATCTCATATTCAACTTAAAAATTCAGATTTGAATCACATTCAGATTTGAATCAAAATTTAATTGTGATATTAAAACTCTAATTAAACAATTTCATTAGACATAAAATGGACATAATTATGAGCATTCGATCATACAACAATTGCACAAAGATTGCCCAAAACCATGAGCACCATAAGGAGTGCACAAACCATGCGCACTTATGAAGCCTTCATCAAGCCACCACCTTTTTCATTGCAACCAGCAATGATTTAATCATCTCATGATCAAATCACACAATTAAATCAAATAATCAACAATCTAGATGGCAAATATAGTGGCTCTGATACCAATTGAAGGAGCGGAAGCATGAAAAACATAAGTTTAGATCATTGAATTCAAAAATTTTTCTTCTAGGGTCACATGCATCATGCAAGATTCATTTTTATCTATTTGATTTCAATGATAAACAGCATATTAAAACACTTTTAATATATTTTTAGATCTACATTTTCCATTTAAAATTTTAGAATTAACAGATTAATTCATTAGAACCCTAGATTAGATCAAGAACAAGTGCACTAACCTTTTGATGCACTGCAGTTGTGTTTGGCACATTTATGATGCGCCTAGGACACCAGATGTTGTCCCTCTAGCTTGTCCACACCAAGATCACCAATGGCAACCCCTTGAACAGCTTCTCAAGCCTTTCCAATTAATTAGAAAATCAAGTTTTTCCTTTTGAGAAATTATAGATATATACTGAACACCAGAAACGATTTCTAGTATTTTTAATTCAAGAGAATGTTGGCTATTCTTTTTGAATTGATGAGAGATGAAGAAGATGAGAGGGGAGAGACTCAAAGATGGCGGCACCAAAGAGAGAATGAGCAGATTGTTATTTTTATTTTCATCCTTTCCCTTATATAGCTAGGTCACCACTTAAAACCCTTGCCACATATCACCTTCTGATTGGCTCTTAGTTTAATTGACCCAATCACATTGTGCCAAGTGTCAAACTTCGATTTAATCTTGACTTTGATCATCTTACATGATTAAAAGACAAATGGCAAGCTTATGTGTAGTTCCATGTGTTACCATCTCATGGTGCCACATGTCATCCTGTGAAATGGCCAAAATATCCCTGTGTCTTAATTTTGAGTTCTCAATCCAAAATAATTATTTCTATTCTTCTAATCAATTTATATCAAATATAAATTAATTAATTAATCTCTATTAATTAATTTCTCATAAGTAAATTCATATTTAAATACTTTAAATATAAATTTAACTTATACTATGTATCCATTAACCTAGATTTGGTTTCAAGCCATGCTAGAGACTTTGCAATCTAATTGCAAACCAAACCTATTTAATTAATCAATTAAACTCTTTAATTAATTAATTAAATTATATTTAATTTGGTGATTACTTGCGTATGTGTGTGACTTACTAGGCTTATCACTAATTGGCAATGAGACATGATATCAACCCTTAATATCATTAGAACTTTTTCTTACCATAAAAGATTTCTCTAAATCATTTTATGCACCTCATAGACCATGGTTAACACCTAGCATAGCATGCCATGGCCACCCAATCAGTAATAAGGTTTACCTTAAATGAACTTATAATCATACGTTACCATGCACTAGAATCTCTCTGTTATAAAATCCCAATTCGAGCTGGAGTCATGGTTTATGTCAAACACCATATGCTGTGAATATTATGTTCTCCTTTAATTTCAGTTCTTGATTAAAAAGATTTTCTCATCAGAAACTCTTTTTTTATTAAATCTATCTGTCTTGGCCAGGAACTTTAAACATAAAGAACAATTAAATGAACATAGGATTTTATCCCTATTTACTTAGGGTAACAAATTCCATCTTGATCAACACCTACCTCCATATATAACTAGTAGGAGTCAACACATGTCCATATACCCATACACAGTACAAGTATGAAAGCAGTATCAAACTCAAACCACCTATATATAAGATAACTATGCTATCTCAGGTCTAAAGATTATATGCACTTATATGATTTATGACAATACATTGAAAAGAGTAAACTCCATGTGCTTGTCATAAATGTCACTGGTTTGATCTACTTATCATGTATAAGTGC
Organism: Hevea brasiliensis; assembly: GCF_030052815.1. Taxonomy (NCBI): domain Eukaryota; kingdom Viridiplantae; phylum Streptophyta; class Magnoliopsida; order Malpighiales; family Euphorbiaceae; genus Hevea; species Hevea brasiliensis. The sequence continues at coordinate 185,164 of NW_026615273.1, forward strand.
CTATCATGTTTGTTATATGGCAAGAGACTCACCATTCCATCTTATTTACATCTCATATAAATAACTTGGGAACAAACATTATTACAATCTTTCTGGATAAGTCATGTCCTTATTGTGAAGTATCCTTGATTGTGAACTAATTTATGATGCTTTATGCAAGAAATACTATCACTCATATTCTTAACAACTTAAGAATATAATTTATTCTTAAGTTGGTTATATTTTATTTCTAAAATTTTTTCTTGATTTTTCTTACCATTATTTTAGTTATTTATGACTCCTCACTCTAGTTTAATTATAGTTCTAGACATTTTACTCTCTGGATAACCATTGGTCATCGGAACAGTAGAATGTACAGAACTACCTAAAGTGAGGGCGTTACACCAGGTAAAGAATACACCATATATAGTGATGCTTCTCATAATGGATTGGGCTGTGTGTTGATGTAAGATAGAAATGTCATTACCTATGCTTCTTGCCAGCTTAAACCACATGAGAGGAATTATCCTACACACGACTTGGATCTAGCAGTCATTGTCTTTGCCTTAAAGTATTTGGGCACACAAAAGAGTTTGAAGTATTTGGGCACATAAAAGGAGTTGAATTTGAGGCAGAGGAGGTTAGAGCTAATAAAAGATTATGACTGCTTGATAGACTATCAACCTGGGAAAGCAAATGTGGTGGCAGATGCCTTAAGTCACAAAACCATGGCTAGTTTGAGAGTTTCACCTTTATCCATGGTACATGGTTTGAGGACTTTACATGCCAATTTGGAGATTAATGATGATGGGCAGATGGTAACTACTTGGCAAGTAAAGCCAATGCTAACTGAACAAATTAAAATAGCTGTTTAGAATGATTATAAGCATGTGAAGTTAGTGGAAGAGACTCAGGATGGCAAGAAACCAGAGTTGTTGGTGAATGATGAGGGCTTGTTGTTATATCATGGCAGAATGTGCATTCCTGAAAATGTTGAACTGAGGCAGATCATTTTAAAGGAAGAACATGCTTCACCTTTTGCTATACACCCTGGAGGAACCAAAATGTACAAAACCATAAAGAGCACTACTGGTGAAGGGGAATGAAAAAAAACATTGTAGAATATGTTACTAAATGCCTAACTTGTCAGCAAGTAAAGGCAAAACACCAAGTGCTAGCAGGGTTGCTACATCTATTACCAATTCCAGAATGGAAATGGGAGAGAATCACTATGGATTTCATAACAGGACTTTCAATTACATAGAAGAATCATGATGCAGTTTGGGTTATTATTGATAGATTGACCAAGTCTGCACTCTTTTTGCCAGTGAGGATGCATTACAGTCTGGAAAGATTGGCTAAATTGTACATTGATGAAGTGGTGAGGTTACATGGAGTGCTAGTGTCTATTGTATCAGATAGATATCCAAGGTTCACTTCTAGCTCTGGGAACTAAATTAAACTTCAACATAACATTCCATCCATAGACAAATGGCTAGTCTGAAAGGATCATTTAGATTTTGGAGGACATGCTTCGGGCTTGTGTGATGAGTTTGAAGGAAGTTGGGATTCACACTTTGTAACACCCCTATTTGCATAGCCTGGTATATTTCACTATTTCGGTGATCGGTGTCGGTCCGGACAATTAAGAGAAGTAGAACCACGTCTAAGACACTTAGATAAGCCCTGAACGCAAATAAATAGTAATTGCCAAATAGTTAAGTGTAAATAAGAAAAATATAACACAAGAAGTTAAATGAGCCAGGAGTCAAAGTGATGGGTGACCTTCTCGAGAAGGACTTCGAAATCGATCTAAACTCAAATTTCAAATTGTAAAATGTGATGCTGCGGTCCTTAAGACCATTGCGAACACAGTGGAATAGAGAAAATTACAGAAAAGAATTGTTAAGCAGGTCAAATAATTAGGTCAAGGATCAGGAAGAAATATCGAATAACTTGCAAACTGGGTTGAACCAGCGATGGGCAATTTGGTTAATTCACCCCTAGAGTTGATGCCTGACTGAACTGTGTAATAAAATTGGAGAAAAGAAAATTTTTGAATCGGGAATTAAATTGAATAACTAATGGAAAAATAAATGAAAAAAAAAAGAGAAAGGAAAAAGTTTTATTACATCATGTTGATGACATCAATTATGATATCAAAATTTATTTTTAATTTTCCACATTTTTGCACCAATTCAAATACACAAGATAAGACCTAAAATACATAAAAATTAAGAAAAAAAAAAAATCAGACCTCATCTTCCCAAGTGGTTCAGCTACCATCTCTCTCTCCCACTCCGTGAAAAAAAACCTCCATTAAAGCTTAAGTCTAAGCTTCTAAACCCCCAAATTTCTATCAATTTCCCTCAAATTAGCTACTAAACTTTACTTTGGTGACTTGAGAAGAAGATTGATAAAGCAAGAAAGAAGAAAAGAAGAAAAAAATTAAAGATTGAACATCAAAGTTGAGGTTAGTCATCTAAACTTGGACATTATAGTTAAATGTTTATGTTCTAGTTCAAGTAACTTAGAGTTTAACTTAAAATCAAAAGAAAAAAATTATTGGAGAACCAAACATGAAATTCATCTAGCTAGGATTAGGGTTTGATATGAATGAGTTTGATGGTTTTGAATGGTTATTTGAGGTGAATTAGGTGTGTAGAACATGAATACACACTTTAAATTGCATTAGATTGAACTTTATGTATAGCTAGGGTTTTGAACATGTGAAAAATTGAAGAAAAATTTTGGAATTCGCCAAATGATATTATTGACCTTATTTGAGTTGAGAATGGTCAATTGTGACCATTTGTGGTGTGAATGAATTGTTGGAAATAAGTTTAATTTCATATTGGTGAGGGTTAATCTGCAGGCAGCTTGACCTAGGTCCCTTTCAGGGACCAAAACTGAAAATTTACCAATTCAATTGGTGTGAGGCAAATTGGGAATGAAACTAGACACATAATGGCACATTTTTCATTTAGAAATCATGCCCATAAAGTGACCATATCTTAGTGAACAATTAGGACAAATCCAGAATTGGGCACATTGACCTGTACAAAAATGACCAAATGAACAGTTATTACATAAATGACCATAACTTAGTCTAGGAAGGTCCAAATAACCTGAATTTTATACCGATAGAAAGCTGAGACATAGCCCTATAACATTCATGAAGAAAACAAATCCAAATTTTGACCATACCTATTTGAACAGCCACCTGCAGTCAACCCATAAAAACTGCCTTTATCCAGTGAATGCGCATAATTCTGGGTAAAACCAAATCGGCCAGCCATGTACAAATGGCTATAACTTAGGCTACAAAACTCCAAATAGAGTAATTCAGAAAGGGAAATAAAGTTAAGACAATAAGGAACAACCTCTATGAAGAAAACTTAGCCAAATTTTCACAGCAACATGACTAATGGAATAGTACAATACAAGACACCAAAACTGAAAATTTGAAATTTGTGCCTAAAAGACTTAGGATTTGAGAAAACAACCAAAACCAACAAAATTGATAACCAAAATGTGGTATGTAGGTATAATTGGATTTCCCATACCTTTTAAGCATAAGAAAGTCAATAATTTGACTTGAATAGTATCATAAATAGTAACCTCGACATGAAAATTTCCAAAAACGCAAGTTTAAGCATATTAGGGCTAGAATTGAGCATATATGAATTTAATTATTGGATTTATTGTGAGATAAGATACTGAAACACTGTCAATTGTGTGTTTTAGCTGAAAAAGACCCAAAAGATCTAAGGGACTGAGCCAAGGCTTAGAGGCGACTCACGTCAGGTTTGTGTACAATAAATTATGTAATAATTTTTTGAGTGAAAATTTGACTTGTTATGCTTTATGAAATCGTTGTATTATTTATAAATTGTGTTGTCACTTTGTGACTACAAAATGATTTTTTTTGAAATTGTTTGGGATCTTTCCTAAATTATTTGAATACATTGTTTTGAATTAATTTTGTGTTCACACTTAGCATGACAGTACCACATTATTCCTCCTCCAACTATGGGGTTGAGATCATTTATTTTCCTCCCTCTCTGGCTTACTAGTTGAGGTTGTAGATCGGATGAGTACTCATTAGCTAGCTAGCCACCTCCCTCATTGATTTCGATTAGTGACGTTGTAGATTGCTTTGTCATGGTGTACAATGCGGCATTGATTAGAAATTTTGTGTCATGGTTTAAGTTGTGTATGAATTGGCAACACTGTGTTTATTAAATTATTTGACCAAAATTGTGCTACAATGAGTTTTGATAATTTGTGAAATATTTAAAATGTGATTTATCAATGAATGTTTTATGTACTGTATTTCGAATTTTTATTGTGCACCACTGAGTATTTTTATATTCAACGATAGCTTTTTTTGCTGTCGCAGATATGAAGGAACGGAAGTGTGAAAAACACAAGATTATACCATTGAATTCAAAAATTTTCACCTAGGGTCACATGCACCATGCAAGATTTATTTTTATCTATTTGATTTCAATGATAAACAACATATTAAAACTCTTTTAATATGTTTTTGGATCTGTATTTGCCATTTAAGATTTTAAAATGAATCAGATTAATTTTAGAACCCTAGATTAAATCAAGAACGATTGATGTGCTGCAGCGTGTCTGCGCCTTTGAGATTCGTCTTCAGGACACCAGATGTTGTCCCTCTAGCTTGTCCACACCAAGAACACCTATGGCAGCCCTTGAACAGCTTCTAAAGCCTTTTCTATTAATTAGAAATTCAAGTTCTGCCTTTTAAGAGATTAGAGATGTAAACAGGACACTAGAAACAATTTCTAGTGTTCTTAATTCAAGAGATTGATGGCTAATCTCTTTGAATTGATGAGAGATGAAGAGAAATAGCTGGAGAGGCTCAAAGTGGCATGACAATTGAGAGGAGAGGCTGCTGGTTATGTTTTCTTTTCATAACCACACTTAAATAGCTAGGTTAACACATTAAACCCTAGCCACATGTCACCTTTTGATTAGCTCTAGGTTTAAGTGACCCAATCACATTGTGCCAAGTGTCAAACCTATATTTAATCTTGATTTTAATCATCTTACATGATTAAAAAACATTTGGCAAGCTTATGTGTTATGCCATGTGTCACCATCTCATGGTGCCACGTGTCACGCTGTGAAATGACCAAAATGCCCCTGTGTCTTAATTTTGAGTTCTTAACCCAAAATAATTATTTTCTTCTTCTAATTAATTTATATCAAATATAAATTAATTAATTAATCTCTATTAATTAATTTCTCATCAATTAAATTCATATTTAAACACTTTAAATATAAATTTAATTTATACTACACATCCAATAATCTAGATTTGGTTTCAAGTCATGCTAGGGACTTTGCAATTTAATTGCAAACCAAATCTATTTAATTAATCAATTAAACTCTTTAATTAATTAATTAAATTATATTTAAAAAGGTGATAACTTGTGTATGTGTGTGACTTACTAGGCTCATCACTAATTGGCAATGAGACATGATATCAACTCTTAATATCATCAGAACTCTTTCTTACCATAAATGATTTCTCTAAATCATTTTATGAACCTCATAGACCATGGTTAACACCTAGCATAGCATGCCATGGCCACCCAATTAGTAATAAGATTTACCTTAAATGAACCTATAATCATATGTTACCATGCACTAGAATCTCTCATTACAAAATCCCAACTCAAGTGAGTCATGGTTTATGTCAAACTCCATTTGCTATGAATATTATGTTCTCTTTTAATTCCAGTTCTTGATTAAAAGATTTTCTCATCGAAACTCTTTTACGAATAAATCTATCTGTCTGGCCAGAACTTGAAACATCAAGAACAATTAAATGAACATAGGATTTTATCTCTATTTACTTAGAGGCAGATTCCATCTTGATCAACACCTACCTCCATATATAACTAGGAGCCAACACATGCCCATATACCCATACATAGTACAAGTATGAAAGCGATCAAACTCAAACTACCTATATACAAGATAACTGTGCTATCTCGTGTCTAAAGATTATATGCATCGATATGATTTATGACAAAACATTGACAAGAGTAAACTCCATGTGCTTGTCATAAGTGTCACTGGTTCGGCCTACTTATCATTTATAAGTGCCTATCATGTTTGTTATATGGCATGAGACTCACCATTTCATCTTATTTATATCTCATATAAATAACTTGGGAACAAACATGAATACAATCTTTCTGGATAAGTCATGTCCTTATTATGAAGTATCCTCGATTGTGAACCTGTTTATGATACTTTGTGCTAGAAATATTGTCACTCATATTCTTAACAACTTAAGAATAATATTTCTAACAAAATATCAATGGACCTTTTCTATTACACATAAATATATTATGTAAACGGAAAAGTGGAAATGCCTTTTATTATTAAAAATATGTACAAGATACATACTAAATGATATGCTCTAGGGCATACTACTAACAATCTCCCACTAGCACTAGAGCCATTCATTACAATATCTTAGACCTATCTTCTCAAGATGTCGGTCTAACTGAGTCTGTGAGATATGCTTAGTTAATGGATCAGCTGGATTTTCAGCTGATGCTATTTTCTGCATGGCTACATCGCCTCGCCCAACTATTTCTCTGATAATGTGGTAGCGCCTTTCTATGTGTTTGGATTTCTGGTGAGGCCTTGGTTCCTTAGCCTGTATGACTGCTCCATTGTTGTCACAGTGTAATGGAACTGCTGACTCAATGGAAGGAACTACTGTAAGTTCTGTCACGAACTTCTTCATCCAAATGACTTCTTTTGCGGCATCGATGCGAGAATATACTCGGCTTGATGAGTGGAATCTGTAGTCGTGCTCTGTTTGGAACTCTTCCAACTGACTGCACCTCCATTACAAATGAACACATATTCAGAGATAGACTTTCTATCATCGATATCTGATTGGAAATCAGAATCAGTATAACCATCCAATTGCAAGTCTCCACCTCCATAAATCAAGAATAAATCCTTAGTTCTTCTTAAGTACTTAAGAATATTCTTAACAGCTATCCAGTGTTCCAAACCTAGATTGGATTGATACCTGCTAGTCAAACTAACAGCATATGCGATATCAGGCCTAGTACACAACATTGCATACATTAAACTTCCAATAGCCGAAGCATATGGAATCCTGGCCATCTTTTCTCTTTCTTCAGGTGTCTTTGGAGACATCTCTTTAGAAAGGTGGATACCATGTCTCACTGGTAACAATCCTCTCTTGGAATCAAGCATGTTAAACCTCTTTAACACCTTTTCCAAGTATAGACTTTGGGATAAACCAATTATTCTTTTCGCTCTATCTCTATAGATGCGAATCCCAAGAATATAGGTTGCCTCCCCTAAGTCTTTCATGGAGAATGTATTTGACAACCATACCTTTATAGTCGTCAACATACCTGTATCATTACCCATCAATAGTATGTCATCCACATATAAGACAAGGAAAGTGATAGCACTGTCACTAACCTTCTTATATACACATGGCTCATCCTCATTTTTGATAAAACCAAAAGATTTAATGGCTTCATCAAAACGGATGTTCCATCTCCTCGAAGCTTGTTTCAACCCATAAATGGATCGCTTTAGCTTGCATACCTTGGAACCATCTTGGGATTCAAATCCCTTAGGTTGTTCCATGAAAATGTTTTCTTCAATGTATCCATTGAGAAAAGCTTTTGACATCCATCTGCCAAATCTCATAATCATAGTATGCTATTGCTAATAAAATCCTAATTGATTTAAGCATGGCAGTGAGAAAGTCTCCTCATAGTCTATTCCTTGCCTTTGGCGTAACCCTTTCGCTACTAGCCTTGCCTTATAGGTCTCTACCTTTCCATCAGAACCAATTTTCTTCTTGAAAACCCATTTGTTCCCTATAGGTACAATACCTTCAGGTGGGTCAACAAGATCCCAAACTTGATTCTTATACATGGAATCAATCTCGGATTTCATAGCATCAATCCATTTTGAAGAGTCTATATCTGATATAGCTTCTTCATAGGTAAGTGGATCATCTCCATGATCTACTTCTTCATGAGTAGACAACTCTTGTTCTTCTTCATGAAGAAAACCATATCTCACCGTGGGTGAGATACCTTGGTTGTTCTACGAGGAGCAGTGTAGATGTTTCATCAACGGGTATAGGTTGACTAGATGGATCTATATCCATCTGATCTATTGGTTGGTCAGAATACTCCAATTCTAACTCTATTTGCCTTCCTTTGCCTCCTTCTTGAACAAACTGTTGTTCAAGAAATATGGCATCTCTACTTATCACAACCTTTTGTGAAGTAGGCAAATAAAAATAATATCCAAAACTATCTTTTGGATATCCAACAAATCGACCTTTTTCTGATCTGGTCTCCAATTTATCAGTGTTCAGCTTTTTGATATAAGTTGGACAACCCCAAATCTTAACATGCTTAAGACTTGGTTTTCTTCCATGCCATATCTCATAAGGTGTGGAAGAAAGCGATTTTGATGGAATCCTATTCGAATATATAAAGTGATTCTAATGCAAATCCCCAAAAGGAGATTGGCATATCAAGATAGCTTATCATACTACGTACCATATCCAATAGGGTACGATTTCTCCTTCAGATACACCATTCATTTGTGGCGTTCTGGAGGAGTCGGTGAGAAACAATGCCATGCTCTCTCAAGTATTCATCAAATTCGGTACTCAAATATTCACCTCCACGATCGATCGAAGAGCTTTAATATTTTTCTGTTTGATTTTCTACTTGATTTAAATTCTTTGAACTTTTCAAAGGATTCATGTTTGTATTTCATCAAATACAAATACCCAAACCTTGATTTATCATCAAGAAAGGTAATAAAATAATGAAAGCCCTCTAGCCATTTCTTTAAACGGACCACATACATCACTATGTATTAGTTCCAAAATATTTTCACTCTTAGCCCTTGTCCAACAAAGGGTGATCTAGTCATTTTCCTTGAAGGCAAGATTCACAAGTTGGAGTAGGCTCAGAGCCCAATGAGGATAGAATTCCCATTTTCTCCAATTTTGCAATCCTATCTTCTCGCAACATGACATAACCTTAAGTGCCAAATATATTTTGAACTTGAGTTGGTTTTCACCATGGCATTGTATTCTTTTAGATCACTTGCATTCAATTTGAGTTTGTCATTATTATCCAAATAATAAAGACCATCATTCATATAACCGAACCAACATATTTATTTCCAAAATAAATATTGCAAACATCATTTGTGAATCAAATTCATAGCCATTTCTAGTCAAACTAGATATAGAAATGATGTTCTTAAAAGCATCAGTACATATAAAATATTATCCAAACACAAAACATGTCCAAACATGTAAAAGATTTAGATCCTATGGCTAAAGCTTCAAGCGGTTGAGCCATTGCCAATCCGACTCTAATATCTTGAGAACGCAAGTTGCTCTTGTTTGCTAGTTCACATATCATTAGAAATGTGAGAAGCGGCACCGATATCTAAAACCCAAGCGTAGATGAACTATGAGTATCATCAGAATCTAAATAACAAGATATGGACATACCTTCCGAAGGTGTATCCTTCTTGTCCTTGAGAAGCAAGATACTCGAGGCGGTTCCTTTTCCAAGTGCCCATCCTTTTGGCGGTGGAAACACTTTCCTTGCCTCCATCGCCTTTAGTCTTCCTTTTACTGCTTAGCTATTTTCTTGGAAGGACCAGAATATGAGGTTTCTTTTTCTTATTGCCCTTCTTCTTGTTGGACTTTCCAGTAAGAAGATGCAACCAAAGCTACCTCTTTTCCTTTATTGCACAGCATATTCTTTTGGGCAATAACCAGCATGTTGAGTAATTCAACTAAGGTGCATTCTGTTTAGTCATATGGAAATTTGTCACAAAATTCCCAAAAGACTCGTGAAGGGATCAAGGATCAAATCCGTTTGTAGTTGGAAATCCATGTTGAAGTCAAGATGTTCCAACTGCTCAATCAGCCGAATCATCTTGTGGACATGATCCCCAACATTCTCTCCCTCAGACATCCTCATACGGAATAACTGTCTAGATATCTCATACCTAGCATTCCTGCTGTGCTCACCATACAACTCTTGTAGGTGAAGGAGGATCTCACTAGCACTCTGCATGTTCTCATGTTGCTTCTGTAACTCATTACTCATGGAAGCAAGCATGTAACACTTAGCTCTCATATCATGCTCCTTCCACTTGTCCAAAGTATCATGTTCCTCTTGTGTGGCCTCTGGAGGTAAGGGACCAGGAACATTTGAATCTAGAACATATCCTATATGTTCAAGGTTCAGAACAAGTTTCAAATTTCTTAGCCAATCAGACAGATTAGGTCCTGTCAACCTGTTGTGATCAAGTATGCTTGCAAGGATATTGGATGGTGGTGGTTGTTTTGTGCTCATTTTTATCAGAAAATTAATTGCAGAAAATAACCAGATTAATTAGTAAATGTATCATGTAATTAACCAAAATGATTATGGTCTTTTAATCAAATTGGTCCTCCCACTAACTTAGCGAATCCTACACTTCCAAAGTAGAAAACGGAAATCCTAGTTGGATGGATTTCTAGTGGGTGATTGAATTCTTATAATTCTATTGATCATCCTCAGGTACATCCATTATTGGAATTACAATAAACTATAAGTGAGCAACTCCTTGCCCATCACATCTCATGTGAGGTTCAATCCTTTTACTAGCCCCTAATGCTCAAAATCTCAGTTACATCCAATATTGACTTATCTTGCATTAGTTAAGTTGATCCCATTGAGCCGAGAATTATGCAAATAATTTTAATGTCCTCAGGTACATCCAATATTGGCCACCAAACCATTTACATATTTACAACATCTCATGCTTAACAATTATTCTTAAGAAAATCTCTTAAATTAATTGCATCTCATGCAACTATTTAAAATTTCTTAAAATAATTGTCCCAATGGAGGGCTTATGTTATAATTACTTTAATTATAACATTTCCAACTTAATCATTTGTTTGGAAGATTTTATAGCCATCCTAATTACTATTAAGGTCTCACTTTGCACATTATCCATTTAGCATGCATATATCATATAATTGCATACATTCCCATACATCTCATGCATTCATGGATAAGCAGTAAATATGGTATGATCATGGACTTTCTAAGGGATTCAATTCTGAGCCACCAAGAATTGAATCAGGGCATTCCTAGGTGCATTTCATTCATTCATATTACAAGAGTTGCTGAAGGAGTACATAATCAACATTTGATATTGAATTCCTCCCACTGGTCCACCAATGCTCTTGACCTCCTTGATCTTCTTGCAATCCAATATTACATAGTAATCCTTGGCATACCAAGGCGAATTTACAAGAACTTAAATAAATGAAATTACAACCCAAAAAATATTACAAACTTAATAATACATGCCCAAAATAAATTAAAATAAATTAATTAATTTACAATCCCAAAGAAACATAAAAGAAATAAATCCAATCACATTGGTCTTTTATAGTCCATGATCATCCATCATGCATATCACTATTTAACAATTAAATAAAACATACATTCTTAAATTAAATTGAATATCTCATATTCAACTTAAAAATCCAGATTTGAATATGATTCAAATAAATTTAAAAATTCAGATTTGAATCTCATTCAAACAAATTTAAAAATTTAGATTTGAATCACATTCAAATATTTTTTAAAAAATCAGATTTGAATCACATTCAAATATTTTTTAAAAAATCAGATCTGAATTTTATTGAATCAATTTTAAAAAATCAGATTTAAATATGATTCAAACAACTTTTAAAATTCAGATTTGAATCACATTCAAACAACTTTTAAAATTCAGATTTGAATCACATTCAAACATTTTTTAAAATTCTGATTTGAATCATAATTTAATTGTGTGATTAAAACAACTAATTAAACACTTTAATTAGTCAAAGAATAGACCTTAGATCATACAACAATTGCAGAATTAAAAGCCAAACCTTGAATCACCCATGGAACCATTGTTGCCGCCACCAATGGTGGCTTCTCCATGTGTGACGCCACAACTCATGATCCAACCAGCAATGAATCTCTTGATCTCATGATCAAACACACAATTAAATTATATAATCAACAATCTAAATGGCAAATATAGTGGCTCTGATACCAATTGAAGGAACAGATGCGTGAAAAACACAAGATTATACCATTGAATTAAAAAATTTTCACCTAGGGTCACATGCACCATGCAAGATTTATTTTTATCTATTTGATTTCAATGATAAACAACATATTAAAACTCTTTTAATATGTTTTTGGATCTGTATTTGCTATTTAAGATTTTAAAATGAATCAGATTAATTTTAGAACCCTAGACTAAATCAAGAACGATTACACTAACCTCTTGATGTGCTGCAGCGTGTCTGCGCCTTTGAGATTCGTCTTCAGGACACCAGATGTTGTCCCTCTAGCTTGTCCACACCAAGAACACCTATGGCAGCCCTTGAACAGCTTCTAAAGCCTTTTCTATTAATTAGAAATTCAAGTTCTGCCTTTTAAGAGATTAGAGATGTAAACAGGACACTAGAAACAATTTCTAGTGTTGTTAATTCAAGAGATTGATGGCTAATCTCTTTGAATTGATGAGAGATGAAGAGAAATAGCTGGAGAGGCTCAAAGTGGCGTGACAATTGAGAGGAGAGGCTGCTGGTTATGTTTTCTTTTCATAACCACACTTAAATAGCTAGGTTAACACATTAAACCCTAGCCACATGTCACCTTTTGATTAGCTCTAGGTTTAAGTGACCCAATCACATTGTGCCAAGTGTCAAACCTATATTTAATCTTGATTTTAATCATCTTACATGATTAAAAAACATTTGGCAAGCTTATGTGTTATGCCATGTGTCACCATCTCATGGTGCCACGTGTCACAATCGTGAAATGACCAAAATGCCTGTGTCTTAATTTTGAGTTCTTAACCCAAAATAATTATTTTCTTCTTCTAATTAATTTATATCAAATATAAATTAATTAATTAATCTCTATTAATTAATTTCTCATCAATTAAATTCATATTTAAACACTTTAAATATAAATTTAATTTATACTACACATCCAATAATCTAGATTTGGTTTCAAGTCATGCTAGGGACTTTGCAATTTAATTGCAAACCAAATCTATTTAATTAATCAACTAAACTCTTTAATTAATTAATTAAATTATATTTAAATAGGTGATAACTTGTGTATGTGTGTGACTTACTAGGCTCATCACTAATTGGCAATGAGACATGATATCAACTCTTAATATCATCAGAACTCTTTTTTACCATAAATGATTTCTCTAAATCATTTTATGAACCTCATAGACCATGGTTAACACCTAGCATAGCATGCCATGGCCACCCAATTAGTAATAAGATTTACCTTAAATGAACCTATAATCATATGTTACCATGCACTAGAATCTCTCTGTTACAAAATCCCAACTCAATTTGAGTCATGGTTTATGTCAAACTCTATTTGCTATGAATATTATGTTCTCTTTTAATTCCAGTTCTTGATTAAAAGATTTTTCTCATCAGAAACTCTTTTCTGAATAAATCTATCTGTCCTGGCCAGGAACTTGAAACATCAAGAACAATTAAATGAACATAGGATTTTATCTCTATTTACTTAGAGGAACAGATTCCATCTTGATCAACACCTACCTCCATATATAACTAGCAGGAGCCAACACATGCCCATATACCCATACATAGTACAAGTATGAAAGCGAGATCAAACTCAAACTACCTATATATAAGATAAGCATGCTATCTCAGTCTAAAGATTATATGCACTGATATGATTTATGACAAAACATTGACAAGAGTAAACTCCATGTGCTTGTCATAAGTGTCACTGGTTCGGCCTACTTATCATTTATAAGTGCCTATCATGTTTGTTATATGGCATGAGACTCACCATTCCATCTTATTTATATCTCATATAAATAACTTGGGAACAAACATGAATACAATCTTTCTGGATAAGTCATGTCCTTATTATGAAGTATCCTCGATTGTGAACCTATTTATGATACTTTGTGCTAGAAATATTGTCACTCATATTCTTAACAACTTAAGAATAATATTTCTAACAAAATATCAATGGACCTTTTCTATTACACATAAATATATTATGTAAACGGAAAAGTGGAAATGCCTTTTATTATTAAAAATATGTACAAGATACATACTAAATGATATGCTCTAGGGCATACTACTAACAAGATAAGGGCAAGGAGAAAGCAGTAGAGTGAGCTGCTATTGAAATAGAGGACTATATTGACCTTTTTGGTATGGGTATTTATTTATACCCTTGTAGTTATTTTGATGTAAATATTGTAATGTCATATGTATTAACATAAAGTTGAGCAGTTGTACAGTAAATTGTAATATAGTATTTTAGATTTTCTTTTTGTAAATTAAGATCTATATTTATAAATTAAATATTAAATGCAATGTGAATGAATTTATGAGATATTTTGAAATGACAAATTTTGATTGAATTATGGACTTAAATTGCACTATGATGAACTACGTTATTTTAGTGGTTGGGAGTTGTGAAAACAAATATTGGAAGTGCTTTTTACAGGTTTTTGAAGAACCGTTTTCTCAAAATACAGACGACACTCTGCCGAAATTTTTTCAAAATTTGCGGACAAATAAAAATGGACAAAAATTTTTACTAGTTTTGAAACTTTAATTAAATGTTTTTTAATTCCTACTAATATGCTCACCACTTCAAAAAAGTAAGAAAATGGTTTTAAGATCTCTTATAGGGTACTTAATGAGTTATCAGTAGGTGAAGTTTGGTAGTTCATTAGGTATTCTGCGGGTTCATGTTATGCCTTACAGATGGGTAAGGTGTGACATGTTTTAGTGGTATCAGAGCATGGTTTTGCAATGAATTTTGACTATGTATGTGAATGTTTCTTTGATAAGTACAACTGCTCAAGTGTCTTTAATTGATACATATGACATATTTACATCGTGAATATGCCCTAACGGAGGTCAACCTCCTTGTGTTTGATCTCAGGAAGTAGGAAATTTCTGAAAATGGAATGGAAGACGGAGATCATTCCGTGGAGCAATCTGTCAAGGCAGAGGTCCAAGGGGAAGCCCCAGCAGTCCAGAACGTGAGTGGGTCAGCCACTCCAGCACACCCTCAAGCACCACAATTTTCTGCTCAGTTTGCATAGCAGATGGCTGCGTTCTTCCAACAAATGATGGGAAATGTGCCACCTCAAGTTCAGATGCAAGCACCTGCAGTACAACCATAGCCCCCAGCTTGACAATATGAAAAACTAATGAAATTTAGGGCTACCGAGTTTAAGGGCACTGTGGATCTACTGGAGGCAGAATAGTGGCTAGAACGAATGGAAAGGGTATTCAGAAAGCTGCAGTGTGCCAAAGAATTAAAATTTGAATATTTAGTATCTCTTCTACAAGGGGATGCATATGAATGGTGGAAAACCATCCCCCACAATCTGGTTGAGCCACCTGTGCTTACATGGACAGACTTCCTGAGGGAATTTAGGCAGAAATGGGTTCCTGATGCTTATGTAGATATGAAATTGCAAGAATTCTTGAGCTTGAGGCAATGGGACAGAATAATAGCAGAGTATGAGCAGGACTTTGCAAGGTTAAGTCACTATGCTGAAAGCTTAGTCTCCACCCTCAGAGACAGATATAAGAGGCTTGAGGCTGGGTTGAGGCCTAGCTTAAGAATGCAAGTTATGGGATTAAGACACCAGAATTTTTCTGAGCTGATTTCACAAGCCCTGGAACTGGAAAGGATAGAATCAGAAGGGGCAGTGAAGAAGGGCACTCAAGAGAAATAAAAGGCTTAAAAGGCTATGGGCTAGGCTACTGAGAGTGGTTCTAGGAAGAGGAAACAGTCTGGGGGATCCAGCTCTCGTAGATCTAGCAGAGGCAGATTCTCTGGCCAAAAACCACCCTGGTCTGGTCAGCAGACCCAGTAGGCATCTCGAGGAGCTTTATCAGTCCGGCAGTGTGAGATTTGTGGTAGAACACACGGTGAGTTGTATTTCAAGGCCACCGATGCATGTTTCAACTGTGGAGGGAGTGGACATTTTGTTAAGGATTGTACTAGTCCATGCTGATTTAGACCTCTTGCCACATCTGAGGTATCAGCCCAAGTCTCTACACCTAGAGGGTCATAGCCAACTGGTCGAGGCAGAGGCAGAGGTAGGGGTAGCACTTTTGGAAATCAGAGTACTGTTAACCAGCCAGAACCAAGTGGTACAGTAGCTAGAGTCTATACCATGAGACAGAGAGAGGAGGCTAAAACATAAGATGTAGTAGCTGGTATTTTCTCTATCCTTGACCAAGATGCATATGTGTTATTTGGTCCTGGCTCCACACATTCATATGTCAGTGCTAGTGTGATGTGTTCTACTACTATCCAGTGTGTACAAATGGACTATGATGTGCTAGTAACTAGTCCATTAGTTCAGGAGGTTAGGGTCAACAGAATTTATAGAGACTATCCTTTGGTGATCCAAGGACATGTTTTTCTGTCAGATTTGATTGAAATGCCCTTCATAGATTATGATATTATCTTGGGCATGGATTGGTTAGCCAAGCATCACGTGATGATTGACTATAGACTGAAAACAGTCACTTTTGATGTGGTAATACATGGGGAGAGACAGTTATTACCATCAAACATTATTTCGGCTGCACTAGCCAGAAGGATGATCAGAAAGGGGTGGGAAGCATACTTGGCACATGTAATAGACACCCAAGTGGGGAGTCCAGTACTGAGGGACATCCCTACAGTATGTGACTTTCTAAATGTGTTTCCTGATGAATTGCCAAGGTTACCTTCGGAAAGAAAAGTGCAGCTTGAAATTGATGTTATGCCTGGTGTGGACCCAATCTCTATAACACCATATAGAATGGCACTAGCAGAATTGAAAGAGTTGAAAGTGCAGTTGCAAGAGCTGTTGGACAAGGGCTTTATCCACCCTAGTGTGTCACCTTGCGGAGTGCCAGTATTGTTTGTCAAGAAGAAAGATAGCACTCTCCGCTTATATATTGACTATCGGCAGTTGAATAAGGTGACAATAAAGAATAGATACCCATTACCCCACATTGATGATTTGTTTGATCAGTTGAGGGGTGCAACTGTGTTCTCCAAAATTAACCTGAGATCAGGTTATTATCAGCTGAAAGTGCAAGAGCAGAGTATTCCTAAAACTGCCTTTAGAACCCACTATGGCCATTATGAGTTCTTAGTTATGCCATTCGGGTTGATTAATGCTGCGGCTGCTTTTATAGATCTGATGAACACTATTTTCAGACCATACCTCGATCAGTTTGTGGTGGTATTCATAGATGACATATTAGTCTATTCGAGGAGTATAGAGGAGCATGATAGACATATACAGATTGTACTGCAGACTTTGAGGGAGAAACAACTATATGCCAAATTGCCAAAGTGTGAATTTTGGCTGAAGAAAATATCCTTCTTGGGGCACGTAGTATCGGTAGAGGGCATCAAGGTAGATCCAAGTAAGATATAAGCTGCCCTTAATTGGAAGCTACCCATAAATATCGTAGAGATTCGCAGTTTCCTGGGGTTAGCTGGATACTACCACTGTTTTGTGAAAGTGTTCTCCATGTTGGCATCTCCACTGACCAAGCTGCTTAGAAAAGATGTGAAATTTCAGTGGATGGATAAATGGCAGTAGAGTTTTGAAGAATTGAAGAGGTATTTGACTAAGGCTCTAGTCCTGACTTTACCTACCCTGGGTAAAGAATACATAGTATATAATGATGCTTTTCATGATGGGTTAGGTTGTGTACTGATGTAAGATCGAAATGTCATTGCATATGCATCACGCCAGCTGAAACCTCATGAGAGAAATTATCCGACACATGACTCGGAGCTAGCAACTATTGTGTTCGCTCTTAAGATTTGAAGACACTATTTGTATGGGGAGAAATGCTACATTTACACAGATCATAAGAGTTTGAAGTATCTGGGTACTCAGAAGGAGTTGAATTTGAGATAGAGGAGATGGTTAGAGTTGATAAAAGCCTATGATTGTCTGATAGACTATTTGCCAAGGAAAGCTAATGTGGTGGCTGACGCCTTAAGTCACAAGACTATGGTAAGTCTATGGGTTTCTCCTTTGTCTATGGTACATGAGTTGAGAGTATTGCATGACAACTTAGAGATTAATGATGAGGGGCAGACAACAGTTGCATGGCATGTACAGCGAGTGTTGATTAATCAGATCAGAATAGCTACTCAGAATGATCAAAAATATCAGAAGCTATTAGAAAAAGTCAAACAGGGCAAGAAACCATAATTCTTAGTGAGAGATGATGGTCTATTGCTACACTAGGGCAGAATGTGCGTTCCTAATGATGTTGACTCGAGACAGATCATTTTGAAGGAAACACATGAATCTCTTTTACTATGCATCCTGGTGGCACAAAAATGTATAGAGGGGTGAAAGAGCACTACTGGTGGATGGGTATGAAAAGAGATGTAGCATAATTTATTTTTAAATGCTTAACTTGTCAGCAAGTAAAGGCAGAGCATCAAGTACCAGCTGGTTTGTTACATCCACTACTAGTATCAGAATGGAAATGGGAGAGAATAACTATGGATTTTGTGATGGGACTTCCGAGGACACAGAAGAGTCATGATGCAGTATGGGTTATAGTTGATAGACTGACTAAGTCTTCTCATTTTCTGCTAGTCCGGATGGACTATAGTTTAGAAAGATTGGCCAAGTTATACATTGATGAGATAGTAAGACTTCATGGAGTGCCAGTATCCATTGTATCTGACAGAGATCCTAAGTTCACTTTTAGATTCTGAGGTAGTCTATAGAGAGCCCTAGGAACTAGATTGAACTTCAGCATGGCATTCCACCCACAGACAGATGGCCAGTCTAAAAGGGTAATTTAGATTTTGGAGGACATGCTACGGGCTTGTGTGATTGAGTTTAAGGGCAATTGGGATACACACTTGCCTTTGATTGAGTTTGCTTACAACAACAGCTACCAATGAAGCATTGGGATGCCTCCATATGAAGGTTTGTATGGTAGAAAATGTAGAACCTCATTGTGTTGGGATAAGGTAGGCAAAAGAAAGATGATTGGGCTAGAAATTGTTCAGCAAACTGAAGAGAAAATCAGATTGGTTAGGGATCGAATCAAAGCTGCATCAGACCGTCAGAAGTCTTATATTGATTTGAAGAGAAGAGATATTGAGTATGCAGTAGGTGAGAAAGTATTCCTCAAGGTTTCCCCTTGGAAGAAAATTATAAGATTTGGTAGAAAGGGGAAACTGATACCTCGTTTCATTGGGCCATATGAGGTTCTAGAGAGAGTGGGTCCTTTGGCATATGGTTTGGCACTACCTCTAGAGTTGGAGAAGATACATAACGTCTTCCATGTGTCCATGTTAAGGATCTATCAATCAGACCCATCTCATGTACTACTAGTAGAAGAGATTGAGGTGAATCCAGACCTCACGTATGAAGAAGAACCCATAGAGATTCTGGCTTATGAGGTGAAGCAGCTGCGGAACAAGCAAATACCGTTAGTGAAAGTCTTATGGAACCATCATTCGGACCAGGAGACTACTTGGGAACAAGAGGAGGACATGAGGAGACAACACCCACAACTATTTAGAGACTATACTAGGTAAAATTTCGAGACGAAATTTATTTTAACGGGGGTAGAATTGTAACACCCCTATTTGCATAGCTTGGTATATTTCACTATTCTAGTGACCAGTGTTGGTCCGGATAATTAAGAGAAGTAGAACCACGTCTAAGACACTTAGATAAGCCCTGAATGTAAATAATTAGTAATTGCCAAATAGTTAAGTATAAATAAGAAAAATAGAACACAAGAAGTTAAATGAGCCGGGAGTCACAGCGATGGGTGAACTTTAAACTCAAATTTTAAACTGTAAAATTTGACGCTACGGTCCTTAGGACCATTGGGAACACAGTGGAAAAGAGAAAATCACAGAAAAGAATTGTTAAGTACGTCAAATAATTAGGTCAGGGATCCGAAAGAAATATCGAATAACTTGAAAACCAGATTGAACCGGCGATGGCCAACTTGGTCAATTTACCCCTAGAGCTGACACCTAACCTAACTGTCCAATAAAATTGGAGAAAAGAAAATTTTGGAATCGGGAATTAAATTAAAGAACTAATGGAAAAATAAATGAAAAAAAAGAGAAAAGAAAAAGTTTTATTACATCATGTTGATGACATCAATTATGATGTCAATTTATTTTTAATTTTCCACATTTTTTTACCAATTCAAATACACAAGGTAAGACCTAAAATACATAAAAATTAAGAACAAAAAAAAATCAGACCTCATCTTCCCAAGTGGTTCGGCCACCATCTCTCTCTCCCACTCCATGAAAAAAAACCTCCATTAAAGCTTAAGTCTAAGCTTTTAAACCCCCAAATTTTTAGTTAAGCCTAAGGCACATCCATTATTGACTTATCTTGCATTAGTTAAGTTAATCCCCTTGAGCCAGTAAATATGTAAATAATTTTAATGTCCTCAGGCACATCCATTATTGGCCACCAAACCATTTACATATTTACAACATCTCATGCTTAACAATTATTCTTAAGAAAATCTCTTAAATTAATTACATACGCACCATTAAGGTGTCAAACCATGCTGCCACACATGGTTAAACCAAATAGCAATGAATCAATCCAAATTGATTAAATCACACAATTAAATCTCATATTAAACAATCTAAATGGCAAATATAGTAGCTTTGATACCAATTGAAGTAGCGGAAGCATGAAAATTGTTAGATTAGAACATTGAATTCAAAAATTTCTTCTAGGGTTTCATGCATCATGCCATATCCATTATGTACCTAATTGATTTCAATGTTCAATTGCATATTAAAACTCTTTTAATATGTATTAGGATTTACATTTGTCATTTAATATTTTTGAATTAACAAATTAATTCATTAGAACCCTAGATCAATACAAGAATATCTCCACTAACCTTTTATTGCACTATATATGTGATTGGTACCTTTGGGAAGCACATAAGACCCCAAATGTTGTCCCTCTAGCTTGTCTACACCAAGATCACCAATGGCAACCCCTAAACCAACTTCTCAAGCCTTGCCAACCAATTAGAAATTAGGGATTTGCCTTTAGAGAGGTTGTAGATGTATATAGGACACTAGAAACAATTTCTAGCAATTTTAATTCAAAGAAAATAATTGATTTCTCTTTGAATTGATGAGAAAAGATGAAGAAGAGGAGAGGAGAGCCTTTTGGGTGGTGACACACTTTGAGAAAAATCAGAATGTATGTTTTATTCTTTCATTCTTTCCCTTTTATAATTAGGTCATCACTTAAAACCCTTGCCACTTGTCATCACCTGATTGCATCTTAATTTTAATTAACCTAATCATATTAAGCCAAGTGTCAAAGCTAGATTTAATCTTGACTTTGATCACCTTGCATGATAGGAAGACAAATGGCAAGCTTATATAGTGCCATGTGCCACCATCTCATGGTGCCACATGTCACTTTGTGAAATGACCAAATTACCCTCGTATTTTAATTTTGAGTTCTCAATCCAAAATAATTATTTCTCCTCTTCTAATCAATTTATATCAAATATAAATTAATTAATTAATCTCTATTAATTAATTTCTTATAATTAAATTTATATTTAAACACTTTAAATATAAATTTAACTTATACTATATACCCAATAACCTAGATTTAGTTTCAAGCTATGTTGGGGGCTTTGCAATCTTATTACAAACCAAACCTATTAAATTAATCAATTAAACCCTTTAATTAATCAATTAAATCATATTTTACTTGGTGATTATTTTGTGTTGTGTGTGACTTACTAGGCTCATTACTAATTGGCAATGAGATATGATATTAACTCTTAATATTATTAGAACTCTTTCTTACCATAAATGATTTCTCTAAATCGTTTTAGGAATCTCATAGACCATGGTTGATACGTAGCATAGCATGCCATGGCCACCCAATCAGTAACAAGGAATACCTTTAAATGAACCTAAAATCATATGTTACCATGCACTAGAATCTCTCTGTTACAAAATCCCAATTCGAGCTGGAGTCATGGTTTTTGTCAAACCCCATTTGCTATGAATATTATGTTCTCTTTTAATTCCAATTCTTGATTAAAAGATTTTCTCATCAAAAACTTTTTTCTGATTAAATCTGTCTATCCTGGCCAGCAACTTGAAACATCAAGAACAATTAAATGAATATAGGATATTATCCCTATTTACTTAGGGTAACAGATTCCATCTTGATCAACACCTATCTCCATATATAACTGGTAGGAGCCAACACATGCCTATATACCTATACACAGTACAAGTATGAAAGCAGTATCAAACTCAAACCACCTATATACAAGATAACTGTGCTAGCTCAGGTCTAAAGATTATATGCACTGATATGATTTATGACAATGCATTAACAAGAGTAAACTCCACGTGCTTGTCATAAGTGTCACTGGTTCGGCTTACTTGTCATGCATAAGTGCCTATCATGTTTGTTATACAGCATGAGACTCACCATTCCATCTTATTTACATCTCGTAAATAACTTGAGAACAAACATGTTTACAATCTTTATGGATAAGTCATGTTCTTATTGTGAAGTATCCTCAATTGTGAACCAATTTATGATACTTTTTGCTAGAAATACTGCCACTCATATTCTTTACAACTTAAGAATAGAATTTCTAACAAAATATTAATGGACCTTTTCTATTACACATAAATATATTATGTAAACAGAAAAGTGAAAATGCCTTTTTATTA